>NW_008666457.1:14399-20516 GCF_000695815.1 Acanthisitta chloris | reverse complement strand
TATATAAAGCAAGGTCAATAATATGGACAAAGAATTTTTGAAAGAAACTTGAATGCCTGAATGGTTTTTGTTCTGTATTTCTTTTTAAAAAAACACAGTAATTTAAATAGATGAGCATTTGGTGAAGCTTTATAATTGTTATATTTCCAAAGTCTGCAGTTGTTTTTGAGATATTCCATGGTAGAGATTAATTTCTCCTGCCACATTACTTCACCCAGGTGGTGGGGGAGATGAGAGAGGAAACAACTCAAAAGCAGTCAAGACTAGTGGAAAAGATTATGCACTAACCAAGCTAATGGAAACCATAAGAAAGAAAATTTTTTGGATATTGGATAGGTGTCAGGAAGACACAGAGATTTATGTTTTGAGCTAGCAGGCTGCAATATTTCCAAGATATGCACTGGAATTTTAGCAGCTGAAGTGGAAAAAAGCTGTGAATATGTGGCAAAGTAAACAAGAGCTGGAAATGGAAACCCTGAAATCCAAACAAACCATTTTGACACATTTGCCAGCTGGAGCATCAAGCTGACAATTAAAAATCACTGATTTAACATAGTCAGGCACAATAGAAACACAAATATTGGCAGGAAACAATGTGAGATAGAATATGCCACACATCAAGGTGTATTACAAACCCTTAACGAGAAAATAGAATTGGGGAAACCACTGGGGAAAAAAACCAAACAAGAAATACAAGAAAACAAATTAGCAGGAAGTGCTTCATAAGCTTAAGGGCCAAGAAGTCATACTGGGCACCCAAGAACACAAGTGAGCCAAAGGCTTCTAATAGCTTTAATTTATAATAGCCTTACTTCTTCAAAGTATTTTTAATTACATATAAAATGCAATGTATATGTATACATATAAGGCATGATTTGCTTCAAAGATTACTCTTTTTATGCTCTACTTGTCTGGTGCTATCAGTTTGGCAAAGCTTTCTACTCCTTTCACTAATCAGTTATCTGCAGGATTCTCTCTGCAAGTCAACCTGCCTAAAATTGTGAACTGAATGAACACAAACACTCCAGCCTATAGGTCAGCATCACTATTCAATTATTTACTGTTGCAAGGACCAAGTTGTCTTTAAGTTTTCTTTAGGACCAAGGCTGTCCTCCTACTTCAGAGTTGAAACAGATGATAAATTACAAATTTTGATAGATTCAGTTCTCTAACACGGGCCAGAACTCTATGACAGACTAAATTACAAATTTTGATAGATTCAGTTATCTAACATGGGCTAGAACTCTATGACATAGTGAAAGAGATGCACCAAGTGCTTCAGATAGCCTACCTGAGATTCCATCCAAAAAAAGTGATCACTCTAAAAAGTAAGATGCAGCAGTTCTAAAGGAGATAAAAGGTAAGAAATTTCTAACAGTGAGTATTTGCTTATTCAGGAAAGCATGAGCAAATGACAGTAAAATGACAGGCAGACAAAAACCCCAACTGTAAATCTAGTCATTGTAAATAACTGAACTCTCCAACACAACATCTCTAAGACAATGATAGATTAGCACAAAGCAACAGATGGATATGATGAAGGGCATGGATCCAAAGCTTAGTAACAGAACTCTTCATCCTGAAAAAGTGAGATGTTAGGCTCAGGAAACACTCATGCTAATACCTGACAACCATTTATTGTAATGAACTGGTGCATTACCAATTACTGACGACTTGATTCAAGGTTACTAGAAGAAACAATTAGGAAGGATGAGATTACTTCATAATTTTTAATGAAAACAAATTATCAGCACTTATTTCAGCAGAAGTCTGTTCTGGATAAGCCTCTAACTGACCAACTGAAAGCTGAAAACATTAAAATTGCTTTAAGTAGCTACTCTTCTCTGTTGCTATTAATTTTACTTTTTTCATGTAAGAACATAAGAAGTTCAGTGTTCTCTATCCAATCCATATCTGCACCCCAGCATGCTGAAATTTGTATTCAGACAGATATACAAACAAACAATTCCTAGTAATTTAAAATATGGTCTTTAGATACGACACAACTAACACAGAACAAACATGTTCACATAGTTTAGATTACCTCCAAAAGAAAAAATTCATATGAAATATTTTCTTCTTTAAATACAACAGAAAATTGAACAATTTGAATTTAGGACAGAAAAGTAAAAAAAACAAACAAAAAGGCCAGTACAGTGAGTGTACCACCAAAATCTTTGGTCTTGCTGCAGGGGTTTGGCTGCCTGCACTCAAGGACAGCTCAAAGGTAGTGCAGCTGTGTAACCTTGACTGCAGATGTTTGTGAGAAAAAGCTGTGAGAAATCTCATTATGGCATCTTTGCTTTGGCTCAGGAGCTGCAGAGGAGCTCAGGTGCTTTCCCTTGGTCCTTGCCTGAGCAAGAGCACAGATGTGCTAGTGACTAGCTTTGTACTTTGCTGATTCTGGCCTTGCCTTGTTGATTTGACATCCTGGCGTGACCTTCAGAACTTCCACACCACCACAGACATCTCTGGCAAACACCACTCTTTGCTGACACTTGTTGACCTCACCAGACCTGCTCTGCTTACCTTGTTCAGTCACTGTGGGACTGTGCCTTGGTTGGTGCTTGGCCCTTGTATGATTCTATGATGTCCCTGTTCTGTCAGCCTTGCCATCACCCTTTGGGCTTTGTTTGCAGAAAAACACCCATCACTGTCTCCTGAACGTGATAGAACCTGCATCTAATAAGAGACAGAAAGCCAGGACAAACAAATTTTCACTGATGATGAGCACAAAATTATTTCCTGCAGTTGAAAAGGATGCTTGAGGAGCATCTATTTCAGCTCCTGGCCCTGCACAGGGCATGCCCAAGAGTCACACCATGTGCCTGAGAACACCTCTTGGACTCTGTCAGTCTTGGTGCTGTGACAGCTTCCCTGGGGAGCTGTTCTAGTGCCCAAACACTCTCTGGGTGAAGAACCATTTTCTAACATCCAGCCTAGACCTCCCCTGATGCAACTTCAGACCATTCCCTCAGGTCCTGCCTCTGGTTGCCAGAGAGAAGTTGGTGCCTGCCACTTCTACTTCCTTCCATGAGGAAGTTGTGTATAGCAATGAGGTCTCCCCTCAGTCTTTCCTTCTCCAGGCTGATCAGACCAAGTCACCTCAGCCACTCCTCGTATGGCTTCCCCTCAAGGCCCTTCACCATCTTCATTGCCTTTCTTTGGATGCTCTCCAATAACTTAATATATATTTAGGAGAAATATCTATATGTACACATACATGTGGATTAATTCAAAATAAGTATCAACAATTAGGACTAATTACATCAGAGGATACAAGATGCTTCTACTTGGTATTCATAATTAAACTAAACATATTACTAAAACATTTAAATTTTTATTCCCACAAAGTCTGGGCATACAGAATACTGTAATATGCAGTTAGATTATTTTCACTAGAGTCTCCAAAATAGTCCTGTTTTTTTAAGAGTGTGAAATATCTGTACACTACTTGTATATACATACTTAGACTAAAATTGCTTGCAGCTGCAATAGGGAATTAGTATTTTTTAAAATTCCCTCAATTTTTGTCCACATTTTGGGCCAGATCTTCTTCAACGGAGTCTAAATACCCAGATGATGCTTCTGCTTGCTTGTGTCGATCAAGGAACTGACAGGAACAATAAGTGTAAATTTTAACTTCAGTGATATCAGAGAAAAGCAATTACAGACCCTGTCAGTTTTTGGCTTTAGACTTCTGGGTTTGTTGCCAAATATGTAATCCCAGAAAACAGCATAATTGGTCACAAAATGTGCACATGCCAATTGTATAAACATATGGGAAGTACATTCTTTGTTTACATATTTCTTGCTTAGTAAAGCTAAGTCATGAACTTACCCTCTACAAGATCTGTAGTAGCCCTGATAAGACAAATAAATTACTTGTGGACTATGTGGAATTTGGTTTAGGTAAATGAGCTGAAAAATATTGTTGAAAGTAGGGTAAATTTCAATATAGTAGATTTCATTAAAACAGAAACAGCTAAAGGACAATATGATCTGAAACTTTATGGGCAGTACAGTCATAGGTACTCAATAACTAGCCCTAAACTCAGGATCAGAAATAAGATTATATATCAAGGAAAAAGACCAGTGGTGTCTATTATGTAAAAGCATAATACAGAATACTCAAGCTAACAGTCAATATGTAATATACATTGTTCAAGTTATGTGTAAGGAATCAGTATCAAGACATGTATTAAGGGTATCAGTAAAGACAGCAAAGAACTGTTAATAAGAAAAATCCTCAGCTTTTACATGCTTTTTAGTCATGAATATTTGCTCACTGAGCTTCTCAGCTTTGCTCTGCTACTGCTATGAGTGCCTTAGTAAATAACTAGAACTGGTTATCTCAGTGCTTCAATATAGACATACTACATGTTTTCTACATAATGTGTATGTTCTAGACATGAGATGATATGACAGTTTTATCTTTTTCAAATTATGCTTGAGAGTTATTGATTAGTAACACCCTCCAAAACTGTTTCATATGTACTGGAATGAAGTTTTCACACTGAAATAGGCCACAGGTTTTTTTTCTTCTTCTCATTCCCCTCCTTTTCTCCTAGTGGCAGATATATGTCTGTCATTAAGATGGTCAAAAATTTTTAACTGTTGATTTTTTTTTGTTTTCTACCAAAGTCAATGAAATTTGCAAGCATTTAGCTTCCATCTGGAATCATCTTCTAATTAGCAACCACACTGTAAAATATGCTTTACTTTTTGCTTTTATCTCTTTGCAAGCCATTTGTGCTACTCAGCTCCATGACTGGATAAGTTAATTGCAGAAAAAAAAGTATTTCCATTATCCTCATTAACTTTAATTTCAGCTCTGGTTGGATCCTGCCTACCTAATGTCAAATATTAACAGTATAAACATACACACACAAAAGGTAATAAATTGTTGTTATGGAACTCATTGAAGTTCCAGGTAGTAATGTATTATGTCAGTTTCCTAGAATCACTCAAACCTATAGTGGTCTATTATCTTTACAAGCTACTTTACTTCATATGGCACTTGACTTTCAAAATGCCATTTTAAGATGACTTTTTACCTTCCAGAGGAAACATCATCCAACATGAACAGACAGGCAACAAAGTTCTGAGCCAGATTTAGACAAAGTGATATACCACATTTCAGTCTAGAGCCTCTGCAGAAGTCTTAAAAATGTAAATAACATTGCATCTTTATAGTTGTTGAAACACTCAGAAAAGAAGTGTCAGATTTGTGGACCCTGGTGTGAAACTTCTGTGCCTGGTTTATTTCTGACTATGCTTTTCCTGGATGAGCAGTAACTCCAGAAACAATGAGGAAAAGGGCTCATCAAATCAAAAGGGAAAAGACTCTTGCTCCCTTCGTCTTACTCAGCTACAAGTCATAGAATCATTGAATCATGAAGAAGTCCTCACATCCTGCTCCAAGCTGTCACTTCTGCTTCTAGATTTGCACAAGCACAGACCTCCCAGGGAAGATTTGTTTGGGAAAGTACCTGCTAAGAGTCTTGCTCTTTATCTTCCTGTATTAGCATTTGTTTATGGCACACAAAGATGCTCTCATCTTTTATGTTTCATTGGGACATTGTAAAAGTGGTCCAGCCTATAACATTTTGCTATGCTTCCTATTGAGAATGTAGCCACAGAGACTTTGAATTTCCTTTGGAGTCACTAACACACACAGTTGAGGACTTTATATCCACACACCATGCTCATTCTGGTCAGTATCTTTTCTTCTAAAAGATTGCTAGACTTTTTGCAAGTCTGTGTATCTGCTTTTTTTTCCTCATTAATAATTAAATACATATAAAGACCCATCTCTGGCATCTTTCCTTCTTACAGATAACAGATTATAACCATAATTTACCCTTCAATGACAAGATCAGCATCAGAAAACACATTCAAACTTTACACATTCACATTATTTACACATTCAAACTTCAAATAAAAGTTTATCTTCCTGAACTGTGCCAGTGTCTTGTAAAGATACTCAAAATAAGGTGTTTTCCCCTGAGCATACCGATAAAAAATTGTACATTGCAGTGCACCTATTCATTGAGGTGCTTAAATGCATGTGAAATAAAGAATGATAGTTATGTATTAGGCAGCATTAATGTCTGC
>NW_008666457.1:5345-14145 GCF_000695815.1 Acanthisitta chloris | reverse complement strand
CCATCACTCCAGATGTCCCCCCTTCCTCCTTCTTCCTCCCACCTTATATACTGAGCATGATGTCATATGGTATGGAATATCCCTTTGGTCAGTTTGGGTCACCTGTCCCAGCTGTGTCTCCTCCCAGTCTCCCATGCAGCCCCAACTTCCTTCCCAGTGTGGCAGTACGGAAAGCAGCAAAGGCCTTGACTCTGTGTGAGCTCTGCTCAGCAATAACAAAAACATCTCTGCATTATCAACTCTGTGTTCTGCACAAAACCCAAACATAGCCCCATACTAGCCTCTGTGAAGAAAGCTAACTCTACTTCAGCTCAAACCAGCACAACGCCCCAGCACTGTGGCAATGGGGTAACATAACACCTCAGACAGCCTGAAATTTTCAGTAATATTTGGAAAACATTTACTAGAGAAGCACAATAATGTAGTGTATCTGCTACTCATATCATGTCTCGATCAGTCAGTCATATCATGAAGTGCTCTGGAGTGATTACAGTGCAGTTACCATAAGAAATAAACCAATAGTCTGATTGAGTCATCATTACCAGGGAATTCAGGATGTGCTAATGGTACTGCTCCCAGGCTGAAATTCTGCCTGACTGTTAAGGGCAGGTTCTACTCATTTCACATACCTAACTCACTTCATAACTCAGACAGTTATTTTGTTCTTGGCTAGTCACATTTGCTAGAAATTAGCAGTACCTGTTCAAAAAAATAGCTGAGAGAAGCTTATATTATTTGATAAAATCAAGAGATGATTTTTGGCCAGGAGTTCTTCTCATCATACTATAAACTTGTCAGTTTTCCAGGTCTAGACAGAGGAATAAAAATAATAGAGAGATTTGAAATTAAATATTTGCTATAAATATAGAAGTATATGTGCCACAGGAGAGGATAATAAGAGTTTTATTATTCTGTCCTGGGTATTTATTTGTACTTGCAATGTTATTAATGGGTCTGCCTAAAAACAGTCACTCTACAGGATGGAATGGGATCTCAGTTGCTCATTAGTATTGCATTATTCATCTCAGCTTCTGAAGAAAAAAAGAAAGTGAACAAAAATATTTCAGGAAGTTCATACATTAATTTTCAGGAAATTTACATGCTCAGCATCTTTGTTGCTAATACTATCAAATATACTTTCAATTTGCAGGCAGAACACACAGTGAACAAGAATAAACTCAAGAAATAATAGAATATGTGACAAAAAATAGTAAGAACATAAATGGAATGATTGTTCAGAGAAATAATTCAGGTATCCCAAAACTTTCATTTTTTCAAACTTCTTCTTGAAACCAATAAGCATTAGACACCACATTTCTTCACTTTTTTGGGCTGGAATAGTTAATTTTTTTTCATAGAGGTTTGTATGGCTCTATGTCTGGATTTGTGAACAAAATAGTTTTGAAAACACACCAATGTTTTAGTTATGCCTGAACAGTGCTCACACTGAATCAAGATCTTTCTCTGTTTATCTAATTGCTCTGCCAGCAACTAGGCTGGGCTGCACAAGCAGTTGGGAGAGGAAATAGCCAAGATAGCTGATCCCAACTGACCAAAAGGATATCCCACAACAACCTTAAACATCATCTCGTTTCAACCCCACTGCCATAGACAGGAACACCTTCCAGTTGATGAAGTTACTCAAAGCCCTGCTCAACATGATCATGAACACTTCCAGGGATGGGACTTTCACAACTTCTCTGGGAACCCTGTTCCAGTGCCTCACCACTCTCTGTGTCCAGTCTAAATCTACCCTCTTTCAGTTTAAAGCCATTAACTTTCATCCTATATCTATCTACATGCCCTCATCAAAACCTCCTCTCCAGCTTTCCCATACCCTTTTAGGTATGGGAAGGTTGCTCTCAGGTCTTCCTGGAGCCTTCTCTTCTTCAGGTTGAACAGCCCCAGCTCTCTCAGCCTGTCATGGTCCAGCCCTGTGATCATCTTCGTGGCCCTCTTCTGGACTTGCTCCAATGGGTCTACATTCTTCCCATGCTGGGGACATCAGAGTTGGACAAAGTATTCCAGGTGAGGCCCATGAGAGTAGAGTAAAGGGGGAAAATCACCTCCCTAAGCCTGCTGGTCAGGCTCCTTTTTGATGCATCCCAGGATAAGGTTGGTTTTCTGGACCTTCACCGCACATTGCTGAGCCATGTCCATCTTCTCATCCACAAACATTCCAAGTCCTTCTCCTCAGGACTGCTCTCAAGTCATTCTCCACCCAACCTGTATTTGTGCCTGGGATTGCCTCGACCCAGGTGCAGGACCTTGCACTTGGCCTTGTTGGACTTCATGAGGTTCACACAGGCCCATCTTTCAAGCTTATCAAAGTCCCTCTGGATGAGATTCCTTCCCTCCAGAGTGTCAACAACGCCACACAGTTTGGTGTCATTGTCAAATTTGCTGAAAGTGCACTGACCCCAGGACAGGACCTTGCACTTGGCCTTGTTGGACTTCATGAGGTTCACACAGGCCCATCTTTCAAGCTTATCAAAGTCCCTCTGGATGAGATTCCTTCCCTCCAGAGTGTCAACAACGCCACACAGTTTGGTGTCATTGTCAAATTTGCTGAAAGTGCACTCAGTCCCACTGTCCTTGTCAGTGCCAAAGATATTATACAGCTCTGGTCTCGATACTGACCCTGGGGTGGACACCACTTGTCACTGCTCTCCACTTGACTGTTGAGCCAGCTCTTTAAATGTGACCATCCAGTCAATTCCTTGTTCACTGAGTGATCCATCCATCAAATCCATGTCTCATTCAGACAGGGATATCCTGTGGGACAATGTCAAATGCTTTGCACAAGTTAATGCAGATGATTTCATGCTCACAAATCAAAGCTGTGGGGAATAAAAAAGAAAGAAGGATTTTCAGAGTTATGGCCTTGGTTTTCCCAAGGAACTGTAATGCATGGTGGAGTCCTGCTTTCTTGGAGATGACTAAACAAAGATCTACTGATTGGAAGTAGTGAATGAATTCCTTATTTTGTTTTGCCAGTGCATGCATCTTCTTTTCTACCTAGCAAATTCACTTTGTCTCAATACATGAGTTTTTTCACTTCTACCCTTTCAATTCTCTCCCCATCCCATTGTGGAAGTGATTGTCCATTTGTGTGGTGTTTATCTACATGCTGGGGTTCACCCACAACCATTACATTTGTAATATTTTTTTTTTTTATTTAGCCATCCTTGTAGGCATATTTATTTTTGATTTTCCAATGTCTATTAGTTTCTTGTATTGCCTCTTTTGTTTTATGCAATGGCATGCTTCATACACATCCTCAAACTAAATTCTAGTGCTTCATATACTCAAGAAAATGAACAAAAGGAGAGATGATCTGAAAATGAAAATTATTATGTATTCAAAGTTAATGTGATAAAAAGTGGAGACTCTGATGAGTAGACAAGTAGAAGATATGTGTTCTGCACATATATTTCTTCTAAGTGGTGGCTTTGACATGACTCCCTGTATTGGGCATAAGATTTGTCTCACTTAACTTAGATATGTCAATGTAAAGGTGTATATCCTATTTAGTGACGTCATGCTCTCTTCATAGATAATAAAAATAAAAATAAGACACTTGCAGAGATGATTTCATATTATCCAAACAAAAGTTTCTAAGTAGATCAGACAACTTGAACTGCAGAATCACCTCCTCCTGACTGTCATCTATGTAAATTGTCTTCTGTGTTTCAGACATGCAAACATTCACATTTAGCTAAGGCAAATCCCACACAAGAAGACAGAAGAAAGGCGAAAAAGGTACAATGGGAAAAGGGAACTGTGAATAAATCCATCTTTTGTGGTGTTGTTTTTTCTTTCATTTCTCTCTTTTTTTTTCCCATCTCTTCCACTAATCTTGAAAGCAAAACTAATTGAAAAGCCACAGCAGCAGTGGTTTGTGTGTAAGATCAGTCTAAATCATTTTTATTTTCACTTTGTGCAGTGAGTAGTCAAAATGGAGACAATTGTTGCTATTGTAGCAAAACAATTATGCCCTGCATATGATTATTATCATAAGCTTCTTATTTATCTCAGCTAATTTTGCTACTACCACCACAATAATATAAAATATTCAATGCTAAAGAATTTTAAAAATACTTGTAATAAATGCTGTAATTCTAACCTCTAAGAAAAACTTTATTGAGAAAAATTAAATGCTGTAATTCTAACCTCTAAGAAGAACTTTGCAGAGAAAAACCCACCATTAAATAGTGGAAGAAAACCATTTAACCAGAAGAACTGAATAGATAAATGGCAACATTTAGGAAAAACATAAGGGCATTATCACAATTAGAATTGTCAGTCATTTATTGTCTTTTTAAAACGTGTTAACTATCCTATTTTAATGCATACTTGATGCCATTGTCAGTCATTTATTGTCTTTTTAAAAAGTGTTAAGTATCCTATTTTTATGCATACTTGATGCCTGTTACTTTCATTCTGGAAACAGCTGTAGGAACAGAATAAATCCATATTGCCTGTGTGAAGACAAGTAAATGTATGTGAAGGTGTTGCTTCTACAGCTCTAACACAGAGTTAGCAATAATCTGATTTTTTTTTTTTCCTGCTTATAGCATGTGTTGGCTAACACAGAGTTAGCAATAATCTGATTCTTTTTTTCCCTGCTTATAGCATGTGTTGAATTGATATTTCCATGATTCAAAGTAAATCTGCAGTTTGGAGTATTGTGTTTTATTGCTTTAACATTAAAAAACCCTCCAACAACCAAACAACTCTTAGTAGATATCCACAAATCTGTGCTGGAATTCTGAAAAAGGTCTCATTATAACATGCTATAATTTAAGAGGCTGGAGGAAGACATTTTGAGGAAGGAGACATTTAGATCTTAAACAACCTTTCCATTCTTATGTATCACTTGGAACACAGCTTGCCTCAAAAAGACATGCACAACTGTATTCTCAGATTGGATAAATCATATTTCCATGACTTGCAAAAGGACAAAGGCATCAAGAACCATAGCCTGGTACAGCCAACTAATATGGCCTTATTAGTGCACCCACTGCCACTAATTCTGTGTAAAAGACCCCCCTATTATACGAGGGGATAACACACACAACAAAAATCCCACAATAAAATTAAAAAAGCATGACCAAACAAACCACAAAAAGCCAGGGTGTGCTCATACCCAAAAGGCTGCCATGGTGGGAGGCAGTTCATTTACAGAGCAGCAAGATATTCTCTGCAGTCCTATTCTAATATATTGCTACTAGTTCCGATATGTTTTATGTAGGTCACTGACAGAAGACAATGCTCTAATTCCTGTATGATTTCTAAACCTTTTTAACAGAGCTCTCACATAAAGACATACATGTAAACCAAAACACGAAGTAAACTTTGAGCTTTGCTAGGTAGTTGATAGCATGATATCGGACTGTTTTTATCAGGAATCTAACAAGCCTGTAATATTTCCCTTTCCATTAGTACTAGTTAGGCTATTGAGTATACTTCTCCACATGGCTCCAACTGCTTGTACTTTTTACAGCTCAGCTGTGGATCAGCTCCCTGTAGCTCAAGTGGAAGCAGTGACCTATGAATATAAAAAATTCCTCCCCATTGTAGTGATGCCCACTGATCACCAGGAGTGATCTCTCACTCCTGAGGGATCAAAGAAACTTCTGTTTATTCCTCGTCATTAAATTTCATTTGTACTGAGCACGGACATTTAGATCTTTCATTAGGTTTGCAAAATTCCTTCCCCTTTTCTCTTTCTATATTGCATGCTAGTGAGCCTTGAAGGACATTCCCTGAACAACTGACATTATTTCCCATTTCAAAACGCTTAGCACATTTGATATATTAAAGTGAAAAGTACTCCTGAAAAGAGTAAACCATTAATTTTCTGCATTTTATTTCTCAGAAGCATGTCTCTTCCAAGCATCAACTTTCTACACCACCCTTCTTTATCAGGTATCCTAAATGCACTCCAAATTTAATAATTTCAGTTACAACTTCTTGGAGGAAAATATTGGGTGCATGTATAATATACTTCATTACAATATTGATTTGCAACAACTTCACAGAGAGAGAGAGAGAGAGTAATCTGATCTGCTTTAATCTGTTTACTGCCTCAGGCAGCTTGCACAGAAGAACTAGATTCCCAGACCACTTTGGTGATATCCTTAAAGGCAGAAAAAGCTTAAAGATAATACTTTACTTTCTCCAAAGAAATTCAATTGAACAGGAAACCTTTTTTTAAAATAGATATTCTATCTAATGGCAACTCTGTAAGGATGTATGCCAACACTTTACAGCAATTTTGTAAGGAACATGTAGGATTTGGATTTATGCAATATACTTATGACTTTTCCAGAATATAGCTGAAGTCTGGGAACCAAATAATACTTGGATTCAATGGCATTAAACTTTTAAAGACTAGACGCTTCTCATCTCGGTGGATAGGCATCATTTCAACAAGCAGAAAACATCTTTGATTTCCACCAATATGTTACTTTGGGGCAATTCCAGTGCCAGCAAAAATGGGATAACTTCACAACTGATACTTTGAGATGTTTAGATGTCTGCCACAGAAACATTTTGCTGAATATGCCTTTTTTTTCCCTCTGATCACAGTGTAAGTCTATGTATACAAACCAAGAAATTAATCTTGATCTGTATCCTCACAAGCATTCATAAACTAATAGCTGATAATGTTAAGAGAGCTTTACTGTGATAGCCTAAGTTGTTTTTCTCTATAATACAAGCCATAATATTTCCATGAATAGATACCACTAAAAACTAAATAAAAAAAGGTAACCCTAACATTGATAAAAATTGGCATTGAAAGATGTTTAGCATTAATCAGTTGGGTTTCATTTAATATTGCCAAAAGAGAGGCCTGTGATATAAATAAGGATATAATTAGTATTTGCTAGCCTTGAGTCTAAATATAATTGATGCAACAAACAACAACACAGCAGAATTTTGTAGCACTTCCATGGCATCACATTCATTTGTGTTAAGTTTTGGTCTCCTCATAGAAAAAAGTCATTGAGGCACTGGTGTGTGTCCAAATAAGGGCAACAAAGCTGGTGAAATGTCTAGAAATCAAGATTTATGAGGGAGCTGGGGTTATGAAGTCTAACAAAAAAAAAAAGGTCAGGGTTGTAACAAAGTGGGTGTCAGTCTCTTCTCTCAAGTAGCAAGTATTAGAGCAAGAGGAAATGGCCTCAAGTTGTTCCAGGGAAGGTTTAAAATGGATATTAGGAAAAATTTCTTTACTGATAAGGCTGTCAAACATTAGAACAAGCTGCCCAGGGAAGTGGTGGAATCACCATCCATGGAGGTATTCAGTAGCCATGTAGATGTGGCACTTAGGGACATGGTTTATTGATGGACCTATCAGTGCAGGTTTACAGCTGGACTCAATGATTTAAAGGCTTTTTACAAACTAAATTATTCTATGATTTTAAGTTCTAAGCATTTTATGTGAGTTTGTAAGGTGCATGAACTCTAACGGGGAGAAGACAGGCAGTTACAGTTTCACTTCAAGTGAAAATAATCGAGACATAAGTAAAAAGGACAAAGTAGGCAAGACATTGTGCAGAGTACTTGAAATGGATGACTGGCAAAACAAAATACAAGACATGATATCAGAAGCATAACCCCAGGAGGGAGGGAAACAGCAGCATAAAAACCTCTATCATAGAAGAGGAAAATGGGGAAAGAAAGGAACCTCTGTTCAAGATTCCGTTGTTAAATAGCTCTCAAGTCTAATCAACTCTGTGATTAAGAGTCATAAGCAACACAACTAAATACATGTGTTGACTGCACCAGTGAAAAGGCATCAGCTCTGGGATATAGTGTACTGATAGCTGATTTAGAGTGTAGAAGTAAAAAATAAGTTTTTCAAATGGTTTAATGGTGGTGTAATAGATAAGAACTAAAAATAGTTAAGCTAGAAAAGTTTTCTTTAACTTTTTAAAACTAGCCTGATTTTTCAGTCTTCTGAACCCTCCCATCACAATGATCTCTAATATAAATACACTCCATTGAAGAATTCAGATTATGCCTGCCTGTTTGTGTCAACATCTGCACTAGGAGTTTAAATGGCAGTCATAACATTGAGTCAGTGAAGTCTCACCACTAGGTTCCTACTTAAATGACTCTCCTTCCTTCATTAACTGTATTGATTAGGTATTTGTTGACTACAATGACTCTTTTTGACTCTTAGTGAACTGCTGGTTATTTGCATGCCACTGTCTGACTGGACTGTGTTACAGTCTTTGGATTTAGTTGCCCAAATATAGGCAACTAATGCCATTTTGAAGAGACAAGAAAGGGTTATTTGCATGCCACTGTCTGACTGGGCTGTGTTACTGTCTTTGGATTTAGTTGCCTAAATATAGGCAACTAATGCCATTTTAAAAAGACAAGAAAATGCAAGTGATATGGAGCAGACTAGTAAGACCTAGAACTTGTAAGACAGCCATACCTCTTTAGAGGTGAAGCTAAGGGTCAGGTGCAATACTCTAAGCCATCTCAAATAGTAGTACAGGCTTGTGTTTAGGCTATCATCTTATTGCTACAGTTTAGGTTTGTTTATTATGAAGTTTGATTTTATGTGTTTTATGTTTCAATCATTCTTCTAACCTTCCTGGAAAGTATATATCTTTGTCAGTCAATCCTATAATATACCTAGGTCTTTAAAAACAGATGTGAGCTGGAGATAAAGCTTTTCCAGCTGAGAGAATAAAAGAAGATATGATTAGGAAATGATCTCCTGTAGCAGGTCAAATAAATCAAAAGCTAAATATTTTCAGAATTTTCTTGAAATCAT
>NW_008666457.1:0-5310 GCF_000695815.1 Acanthisitta chloris | reverse complement strand
CTCTCATAGACTTCTTACTGAAGACAGTAAACTCTTATATTTTATGACATCATGCAGTCACCTGGAGATTTTCCTGTTGTCATTTTCTTTTTCTTACATGGAACACATTCATACTGGAAATGAAAAACAAATATAGAAAATAGTTTTTTTGATCTATGAAATGAATGTATATTTTTACTTAAGACTAGTTTATGCAGCTTGAATATTTTCCAGCACATATGCTTGCTTTTGAACCAAATTAGTGGGTTTATTTTCTTATGGAAGTATTTGTATTAGTGTGATATTTTAATATTTATTTGATTTATAAAACCATTGCAGCTAGAAACTGAAATATGAATGGTGAACATGGCAAAACCACTTTTACCCTTGGAAAAATTATGATGCTTCACTCTCTGTAACATGAATTATACATTACAGGATGCAAGTTACATTAGATCAAATCAAAGCAGATAGTTTGACATACATTGAAGCCTGTACCAGCTTGACGTTTAGAAAGAGCTTATTCTTGCTGTAGATAAAGTCCAATAGATGGAAAGAATTATATTTATCATGTTAAAGCACCTCTCTCATGTGAGATTGTTTTCCATTCATGCTATGTTGAAAGCATTCTACCATTTTCTTTGACACTTCGTATAAACTGTGCTTTTCCAGAAACTGCTACAAAACCCTTCCATTAGTTTTATTCTTTTCCCCTCTTTTTAACAGAAGGCATCAGATGAGAACATGGGAAATGGGAATAAAACCTCACCAAAACCCTACACAACACTAGAAACAGAGATCTTGTGTATTTCTAAGTAACAGTGATCTAGAAAACACAAAACGTGGAAACCTAAAATTGCTGTTGGTTGCAGAAGTGTTCTTTTGCCCAAATAATTTGCATTTTTCTTCAATTTTTTCTGTAATTCCAGGATAATGCTACCTTTCACTGTGTTTCGCAGATGAAAAAAAAACCACAAGAAAATTATGCAGCTCAAAATCTGATAGTAGAATATAATACTCTGCACCACGGTATGTGTAATGAAATGCAGACTGTACTTACTATTGTAAATAGGTGATTATCTGACAAGCTCTCATCAGCTGACCAAAGTTCTGAATATTTCAGTCTGTCCACGCTGCCATCTTATATTAAGAGAGCTAAAGTTTTATGTGAAAATGTCATAGACAGTATTGTTAGTCTATGGACTAAACTCATTCCATTCTCAAGTACAAAGCTGGTTCTAGCTTACTATCATGAATGGTGATGATGGATTGGAGAATGGTTAAGGTGTTTTCTAGTAACACTATTTTAAAAACAAGCAAACCAGTTTTTTGAAAACTAGTTTTGCATGCTGCGTGCAAGAAAATCTGTTGAAAAGTAATAGACAGCATTCTTGACAGCTTGTTGGAAAAACTTTATGTATGGAAATTGTTGTGGTTACCTTTTCTATGGTGACACACTGAATACATTTTGACAAACAAAATTTCCCAGATCACCTTAGGAGAAAGCTAACTTGGAGTCTAACTTGCTTTTGTTTCTTGATTATATTAGAACTGTCATCAGAAAACAGGATAAAGTATCAATAAAGTGACTTTGGACAGGATTATGCTGCTGTCCCTGGATTCAACTGTTCTGTCAAATGATATTCTCTCTCTGATCTCATTTTAGTTGTTTCTGTCTGAACATCTTTCCTCGTCTGTTCCTGATACCTTTCTGAACTCATTTGCTTCGCTTTGGGAAACTCTAGATATGATCCCAAATTATTTTCTTCTCTGCAAGGGAAAGGCCCCCTGGGAAACTCTAGATATGATCCCAAATTCTTTTCTTCTCTGCAAGGGAAAGGCCCAGCAAAGCTCCCAAAAACTCCTCCTCTTTCTAAAAGAGAGAAAAATCCAGTAGATATAGCATCTGGCCATTAGATATTTTCCATATGATTTTTTTTTAATACCATTTTCTCATTTTATTTTTTGCAAAACAGACATTTCTCTTGAGTCTCCACAATCTCTCACAACAGTCTGGTATTAAAAGCATTTAACTGATGAAAAAAATAATCTATTAGGTAAACCTGTTAGCATGACACTCTCCAGACTGAAGACACATTCTACACTCATAGAATGAGCCTTGAGTAACTAATGGAATGAAAACAGCTAAGAAAATTATCACCCATATATATCCCACAGATTTTGCCATGCACTCCTTTCTTTAGACTTGTGGCTTTCAGGATATGCTATAAAGTCAAAGGAATAAAAATGTAATTCCTCAAAGGAAATAGCATGACACTCTCCAGACTGAAGACACATTCTACACTCATAGAATGAGCCTTGAGTAACTAATGGAATGAAAACAGCTAAGAAAATTATCACCCATATATATCCCACAGATTTTGCCATGCACTCCTTTCTTTAGACTTGTGGCTTTCAGGATATGCTATAAAGTCAAAGGAATAAAAATGTAATTCCTCAAAGGAAATATTTCCTCACCAGAAAAAAAACCCAAACTCAAACAATTAAAAAAAAAGCAGTTCGCTTTGAGGGATTTAACTGATGAAAAAAATAATCTATTAGGTAAACCTGTTAGCATGACACTCTCCAGACTGAAGACACATTCTACACTCATAGAATGAGCCTTGAGTAACTAATGGAATGAAAACAGCTAAATTATCACCCATATATATCCCACAGATTTTGCCATGCACTCCTTTCTTTAGACTTGTGGCTTTCAGGATATGCTATAAAGTCAAAGGAATAAAAATGTAATTCCTCAAAGGAAATATTTCCTCACCAGAAAAAAAACCCAAACTCAAACAATTAAAAAAAAAGCAGTTCCTGTGGCTTGGAGGACTTTCATGAGTTCATTTGTAAGAACCTGTGGACTCATACTGTTTTATGTGCCTATTGCAATTGCATAAGACTAATATATGTATTAGAGTGTGGCTTGCCAGAACTGTTTGCCTTGCACAAGGAATTGTTTGCCCAGCAGTGCCTGCAGCTTGGAGAACACAAAAAATGACAGCCTTCCTGTTCAGTGATGTGTGCATGAATAAATGGTGTGGCAATCACTGATTCTGGATAGGTTTCATGCTGCACAGAGAAATGGAAAATAGTACAGGGAGTTGGAAGTGGATTAACCAAAATGTTAAGTCCCTTCTGACAAGTTATTGTTGTCCTTCTGGTTGAAAGTGCTTAGTTGTATGGGTATTTCAATTAATTTATCTTTCTAAAAATATTTTCTTCTACAACTCACCTGAAAAAAAATGTGATCTGTGGACATTACAATCAACAGAAAGGTGCCCATTTTTTTTCTGCAATAAATCTTTGATAAGTCTGCCCTTAAAACAACACCACTTTTTTATCTCTATACTGGCTTGCCACCCACGTATCAGATTAATGATCCATATAATGTTGGGGAAGTGGATCACTTTGTAATCAGTGTATGAAAAAGTGAAAGGGAGGAGAATACAATAACAATACAATGCAATAACAATGCAATACAATACAATGAAATAACAACATATATGCAGGATTTATGGTACAGGTCAATTAATTAGAAAAAAAATAGAAAATGCACCTAGCCAAAGATGAAGTGTTACTCACCTGAGTGGTATTTACTAGCTCTATGAACACATAGCAAGTTGTTGTAATGTGCTACAGGCACCCAGTGATTATTTTTTTCTCATTTTATTATTTTGAAAATGTGTTGCACTAATAGAAGAAACAGAATATTTTTCAAATGTTTACAACTTGAAAATATGCAATCAATTTCTCTATACTATTTCTTCTTCCTTGTGGTAAAATGAAAGAGGAAAAAGAAAATAAAGAGAAAGGCAGTGCTTCCATAAACAGCTCTTAGCCTCTCTGATTTGTGCATAGCACAACAATTCAGATCAGCTTAGTAAATTAAATGTGTCATAAGGTTAGCAAAGATGAAAGACACAAACACAAACTCATAAAAATCAAATCATATATTGACAAATTCAAGGAGCCATGTTGCCACTGCATTGGGGAGACAATATGAGCAAGATGCAAAGCAATAGAATGCAATTGATGCAGTAATAAATAATACCAGATAATAATGAGACAATGAGATATCTTTCTTCATTTTAGGCTTTTAATAATGATAGCAGGAAAATGCATGGGCAGAAAGGGTGAAGCTCACCAAAGATTTTGCTAAACATAGTGAGCACTACAAGTTTTTATTCCCTTAAACCTGAGATGCTGTTTGATCTCTTTTCCATCATTACCTGTTACAAGTTCTGTCCATTATGTTCTTAACTTGCTCTATGTTGCATTCTAAAGTAGCATTTTTTTCTTCTTGCCTCTCTTGCTTATGTCTTCTAAAACAAAATCTATCACAAATTATCAAAACAGCATGTTAATCATCTATTTCATGACTATAACTGCAGAAGTAACTGCTTCCTTTTTTGTTCTTGGACACAAATATATAGCTCTACCAATAAGATAATGCAGGATGAACTTGCTGAGAATGCTAAGAAGTTTGCATGTTTCTTTTTAAGCTGGCTGTTCTCTAACAATAAGTTTGTAAGAGGCAATTGCAATTTCTAGATTTGCTGTGCTTTTAGGCTTTTTTCCCAGCATATATTTATTTTCAAGGAAATGAGCTGACATCAACAACATGGAAAATAAAAATTAGGATCAACCCATTTCAACTCAGCCTCTCCTCTGAAAAAGAATGTATTTACTAAAATTTCATAGCGTCTCAGTGACTATGAAACATTCTATATTCTTTAAGAAAAAAATAAAGTTAGACTAGAAGTAAAACGGTGTCTATCTTGAAGGACAGTGGATTTAGTGTGGTTGTTAAAGACTCATTTAATACTATTCCAGGATTATTTTAGCTGGATGATTTATTTTTTTTTTTAACTCTTAACTAAGTTTAAACAATGTCGACAATGACAATGATCACTTGTCATGTACCTAAATTGGTCAGTGTGCCCTTGCTCAGGTTGCCAAGCTACCAGAGTATTTCACTGTTCAAACTGGCAAATACACATTATTGCCTTAACTGTCTGGACCTTCATATTCCTCAGTATCAACAGAAAAGCAAGAAGTCTTAAAGATGCTTCAATGAAAGTCATTCATATAGTGGCAAGGTTCTCTAAAGAGCTATCTTAGAAGCTACTGTGATTGTTTCTCTTATATGAATGAAAAGATTCATTAGAGGAAACATATATATTTAACATGAGAAATAAGAGGATGGAAACAAAGGAAACCATTCCTGGCACTATCGCATTCTGCACAGGATGGAAACAAAGGAAACCATTCCTGGTACTATTGCATTCTGCACATTTGGGTTCTTAGGTATTCACAGAGAAA
>NW_008666456.1:23020-47171 GCF_000695815.1 Acanthisitta chloris | reverse complement strand
CGCCCTCCCCTCTCCCGTCCCGCGGGGAGCAGAGCCCGGGCGATGCTGCTGCCAGCCTGGGAGACCTGGCTCTACGTGCTCCTCGCCGTGGGCTCGCACCTCTACGCTTTCTACGAAGCGCATCAAGTGTCTCGAAGTAAGTGTGGGTCGTGGGCGTGCTCGCCCCGGCAGTGCCTCCCCCCGTGGCTGCTCGGCCTGAGTTCTCCTCTCTAGGCTGGTTTCTGCCTCGTTCCCCGCGAAGATTGCCTGTGCTCTCCCTAGCTGCAAAGGAGGCAGTAGGTAGGTGCCCCCTGGGTAGAGAGCTTTGTCCCAAGGCTTTTTTTTTTTGCCTTGGGTACTAGGAAGGCTCATGTCAGTGTTGTCTTGGCACTTGGCTGTCAGGAAAGAGTTGAGGGAGACCTCTGAAGCTCAGCTGCTCAGGTGAGAGAAGTTCAGGAAAGTTGGGTTTGTACTTGCATGTGTTTCCTGGCTAGTCACCTGCAGCCCCTTGGAGGTGGGTGGCTCAGAGGCAGCCACACCTTCTGAGGGAGCTGGCTGGGGACTGAACCTGGGGACACCCCAGGGCAGGTGTGTGCTCCCTGCCTGGAACTCTGGGGCTTCTGTGCTCGGGTCTGGGCTCAGAGCAATGATTGGGTTGTCTCTGCAGCATTGGAAACAGTTTCTTTCCTAATAACCTCCCTGTGCCTTTTGTGTAACCTCTTGGTAGCTGCTGTGGTGACTTGGTGTGGATTCAGTGGAGCTGTGCAGTGCAGAGCAGGAGTGTGATTTCAAACAGTTTAATTTGTAGATGAAAAGAAGCTGTGTTGGTATTTGAATGGAAATAAAGGTGGTATTATAAAAGTATAGCTAGCTACAGAGACTCATTAGGGAAACATGCATTGCATCTTGTTAGGCTTTAATCAGCTAGATGTTCTACCTTAGTGACCCTCGTTGGCTCTTAAAAGAACTCAAGGGAAGAACTGCAGTGCCAGAAAGGCACTTGCAGAGCAGTGGAAGAAGTGCTGGGTAACTGGGGGCAGAGCTGTCCACCCATGTGTACAGCAGGTCTTCTGCAGGGGTGGCAAAATGTGGTGGGAATGGGCTCTGGAGTGGCTTCTCTGAGTGGCTTCTTTCTGCTCTGGCTGCACTGGCCACTGTCAGGTCTCCGTGTGCCTTCTGCTCTGGTGAGAGAAGCCAGGCAGTTCTGAAAAAGGAAGCGAAGTGCAGGTCTTGTGTGGTAAAAGGTGGGTCACTGTCTGTTGCTGGGCCTGGTTGGGCAGCTCACCTGGTGAGTGGTGACATGGTGACGTGCCCTTCCCTGGATCCAGGCATCCCATCGGTGTAGGCAACACAGGAACGTGTTGCTCTGAGCAGCAGAGGCCCCGTCTCTGACTCTTCTCTGCTCTGGCTGCTGTGTCCTTAGCAAAGGTTTGTTCTTCTCTGCAGAGTATGAAGCTGTGATGGACAGAAGGTATGGGCTGGATCCAGGAACTCTCTTTCGGGGCCTCAAAAAGGTAGGAGGGGTAACAGGTACCAGCATGTTTTATTTTGTGGCAATAATGCAGACACCATGTCTCTGTGCCCTTTGTGGGTCCAAGCTTCCGATTTAGCTTCAGAAGTTTGTAGTAACTTGGAAATTTGGCTATTCATAGTTAATTTTAGTCTTTCTAGTGAGGAAGAGGGATTGACTGGGAGTGTCAAGATCTAAAAGTCATAACCAAATTTTGTTTCTTTTCTTCATCCCTGGCTTAAGTGTTTATCCCTTGTTACCTCACTTAACCTTCTGTTTTACTGTTTGGTCTTAAAAGCTGTGATCACCCTTGACGTTTCCTACAGCTTTCTTCCCCCTTTTTTCCTGTCACTAGGTGATTTGGATGATGCTTAACATGAGTGAACACATGTTTTTCTTTTGGTTGGCCTGTCATTCAACAGAGAGAACAGATTCTTGAGGCATAAGGGCTTAAAGAAACATGATTTGTATTAAAAAAAAATCTAGTAAGGAAACTAGCACTCCTCTACCCCAAACCAAAAACACCCAACCAAACACACCCCTCACTCCCCTGCTTGCATTTCTTCAAAAGGATGTGAGGTCAAAAGCAACTAATGTGTCTAATGTTGAGGATTTTTTTACACAAGACCAGGAATACATGTCTATGGAATGTTTTGGTATTTAGGCCTGCTCTCACTGCTGGTGAAGGACCCTGGATATGTGCTGTCAAGAAAGCCACAATGCAGTTGTGGAGATGAACTTTTAGTGAGGTTCTGTATGGGACACAGGGCTACCAGCTGATCCCTCTTACCTAAAAACCCCCATGTCACAGGAAACTCCAGGTGACCTGACTCCATCTGATTGCAATTAGACTTTGTTTAAATGGGGTTAAACTTCTTTTCCAGGAAGGTGCCTTTTTACATAAGTCACTGGTCTTCCAAGTCAGAGCAGAACTGCTCTCTGAATCCCTCAAGAGAGATGCTGTTTGGTCAGGTTCAGCACCAGTGTGGGGTTTTGAAGTCACAACACCATCTAAAGACTTTTTTTTCTGAAGTTTGCGCCATTGGAAGTCAGAATAGTGCTGAGTCCACTGCTGTAAGTGTTCCAACTGGATTGCTGAAATGATGTGCCTCAGATGTAGAGTTCTGTCGGGTAACACACCTAGTGTGCTCTGCAGGTGTTCTCTTGTCCTGTAAGAACATGTGTTTATGACCAGATACATATAGTGACTAGTTCCCTTCATGCCCCAGGACCCCATGGACTTTGAGTGGAGCTACTGGATCGAATGGGGAAGAGAACGTATACTGTGGCTTCTGGCTGGTCACCTGCTGGTATCACAAGTATCCAGGTTCTTGGTGGATAAGGTATGTATGAATTTTCTTCACAGCAGGGAGTTTCTACAGGTTTCAGTTTACTCTGGGCCTGGGAAACTAGGCACTAAGGCCACTGAATGTAGTGAAGCCCATTCTGTGGAATGAATTGTGTGAGTGGGTCCGTAACGATGCCCAGGTAAGAACACATAGCTCAGTTGCCTCAGTGTTTGGAGACTTCAGCCTCCAACCCGTGAAAGCCTCTGCCTTGTTGTGAACCATTAAACAGTGTCATTTGACTTGTACACAAAAGAAGGGTGTAGTTATTCCTTTCCCAGGCTGTGAAGTGATGAATGCTTGGGTTTTGGCATGATTACTAGGTGATTGTGTGCTTGTGGGACGTGATCACTGGTGTTGTAACACCTGCTAGTTTTTGGAAGGAAAGGAGGAAGTTATGCTCTGGATCTCACATAATGCTGCTGCAGAAACCCCTTCCCTTTCATCCATACAGATACAGCTGGGTTTCTGTGTATTGATTCATGTGTGTTTTTGACCTTGCTGACTGCTTTTTTTTCTACTATAGACTGTATTTGTTTCTACAGTATAGAGTGTAGGACAGCACAGGTATTGTGTGTTTTATTTTTTTCTTTAGAAATAATTAAACTTGTTAATTTTTCTTTTTCTGACAGTACAAGCCATGGTGCTTGATGGTTTATGGAATGGCTGCCTGCTGGTTGTTACTGGGAATCAAGGGCTTTGCTGTTATTTTGCTACATGCAGCTATTTCGTTCGCTGTGGCTCAGTTTCAGCTGTCGCTCCTGACATGGTTGTGTACCCTCATCCTGCTGTCTACTTTACGCATACCAGCTGTGGAGGAAGCCAAGGTAATGTGAGCAGGACTAATTAAGCATCAAATTCATTATGGTGGTGGTTGTCAGTATTGGCATCTATCTTTATAACAGTATATTGTCCCTTCAGCTGGTGTAAGCATAGGTTGGTTTGAAAAGGCTTAGGCAGTAGAGCTGCAGCAACTCATGCTTCTCGATATTTCTCAGTCATGGTGGTCAGTGCATTGAGATAAAAGTGTGTGCCTTAATGTGTAAGTGGTATTCAGTAGAGCTGGAGTATGATAGTACTTTACTAGTGCTCTGTTAAACATGTTTCATATTCTTTGGAGCTGTAAACATACCACTTTAAGGTGCTGGGTTTTGGGTTCCTATCCAGGAGTTGCTTAATGAAGCCTGCCTGCACCTGATTGGTGGCTGTGGACTTCTGCAGGGAAAGGCAGACTTGGTTTGTACCAAATGAGTTACTTGCTCACAGCTGGTTGGTGCAAGCTCAGTTTATATCTTTTTGTGGTAGCTTTTTCTGGGTAATGCAGAAAAGAAAAACTGCTGCTTGGTTTTGAGGAAATGTACTTGTTGCATTTTCTTGGACCAAAGGGAAAGTCCGGACCTCTGTTACAAAGCTTGTTGCCCTGATGTTCAGGGTGAGGAGAAATGAGTGTGTAGTGTCTCTTCTTATGGTGTAGTCAGATAGTGCCTAGCTGAAAGGAGAGCAGGGCCCACTGCAATACAAAAGTAACCAGCAAAGCTACATTTGCTGATGTTTCCCAAGTTTTTTGTGATGATTTATTTTTCTTGGAAACAAGTGTGACACCAAGTGTCAAAAAGTCAATTAAGACTCAGTAACATTTTTTTCAGCCTTAAGCTTTCCCTGGAGTGACTGATTCTCTTCAGATTTAGCTTCAGCCCTAGCAGGCCTTTGGCTGTCAATAGTGTCACCAGCTGGTTTGAATATTGTATTACTGGACCAAATCTGAGGGAAATGATGGCAATTCTATAAAAAAAGCTCTCCTGCTGTCATAGTTCTTCACAGCCTAATATGCTTCTGAAATCAAGCTGTTGTCTCTTTATGCTGGCTGCAGTAGCTCTGGAGGACCTGTGTTTGTTGTTTATGTGTCAAGTAGTGGTGTTCACGTCAGATGCTTTTTCCAGCTGCTGTTGGCTTTAGTTGCTTTCTGCTGTTGCTGACCCTGCAAGTTAGGATCTGAGTGGACATTGCTGTCCTGCCATACAGAAACCACAGCATTGCACCATCATGATGTTGGCATTGTTTTGTCTTGCAGAGAAAGTGGTATGACAATGAAAATGAGTATTATCTGCTGCTCTTCACTGTGTCTGTCCGCTGCCTCTTCTGCACTAGCTTCAGCCTGGAGTACTGTTGGCATGGACCTACCCAGAAGTCGTCCCACTCATTCCTGTGGATGCTGGCATATGTGTTTTATTATCCCACATTCCACAATGGACCCCTTATAAACTTTGATGAATTCAGTAAGCAGGTAACAGTGTTTTTCAAGATCACACAGTTACAGGTTTTCAGTGCATCTGTGTCTTGGGTCAATTGGGTTGTGATCTCCTTCAGCTGCCAAATCTAGACACAGACCCTGTACCTTGAGCAACACATTAAAGTGTAGGCTTTTTCCTCATCCTTAGAGATCTTAATATGAATCATTAGAAGATATTACATAGGCAATTTCATCCAGTTTTCTTTGAGATGTTCTTTTAATGATGTAGTTTACAGGTAAGCCTGAGTTTCTGTTTATTTTCTAGTTACCTATGTGACAAAAATTACTACTGATGAGTCCTTCAAAGAGAAGGTGTTCCTGATGTTAGTCTGTATCCATTGTATCTAGTGCTTGGGTGGAGAAAGGTTGATGAGATTCCAGTGTTAGAGAAGATGGAAAGAAAGCAAAATAGTTCTTGAAGGCTGGATAATAAATCTTCTCTATCAGACTTCTGATCTCTGTTTCCTCCTGAAATAAATATTTTCCCCTCAGTGAGGTACTTCAGAAAAGCTCCAAACCTACAGAAAAGTAGTTTTCATTCATGCATGCTTTGACTTCAGTGAAAGCAACTGCATCTGATTATGTATTGTATTTCCTTCTTACTAGAGATTTCAATTTTTAGTCTCCTTGGAGATTAAGAATTATTTGGGTGTTTAAAGCTATTCTCCATATAATTTTGAAATTATCAAATAA
Source organism: Acanthisitta chloris (assembly GCF_000695815.1). Lineage (NCBI taxonomy): Eukaryota > Metazoa > Chordata > Aves > Passeriformes > Acanthisittidae > Acanthisitta > Acanthisitta chloris. The sequence goes on along the minus strand of NW_008666456.1, from coordinate 41,353 downwards.
TATTATATGAATGTGACAATTTTGAGTGTAACGTTGGGAATTTGGCGATGTCCTCCCCAAGTTCTTCTACTTCACAGTATGTTTTCTGTCTGACATCAGATTTGTCCCTTCAACCAGGGAGCCAATGACATGCTTTGTTACATTTGGAGAGGGTTCACAGTTTTAGCATGCAGTTGCTGGGCTAGATTTTTGTTTTCCTCTCCATCAGGTGGAATAAAGTGATGTTTTCAGTATCAGATTGCTATTAACTCTGAAACAGTTTTCAGAGTCACAGAAAACTGATAGACTGGGAATTCTTGAAGGTTCCAGTTTCCCTTCATGTTGGAGTGAAAATAGCTGATGATTTACTTGAAGCACTTTGCTTCAACTGAGCAGCTTCTTTATGTGAAAGACCTACCAATCTTATTGAGTGCTTTCCCTAGTTTCTTGCAGGCTGCTTTTCAAGCTCCTGCTTCTAAATGGTGGGAAAAGCCCACGTTTTCATTCTTTATTGTTTTCCATAATTTCCTTGCACACTTGAGTAAGAAGTGATAGCACACCCTGTTATGTCTATAGCTAAAATTACTGGGATAAAGTGGATTAGTGAACATTTCAAACCATAAAACTGATGTTTCAGTTTATGTACTGAAGCCTAGGGATTGCTTGCTTCTGTTTATGTCTGGGGATTTTCTGTTGAAGCCAAAGCAAATACTAGGCTTTATGAAAGTGAAAGCAGATTCTGGTGTACACTTGAATTTTAAGTCCTGTGCTGATCTGTCTTCAGTAGCTTTGGAAGATGCAGGGCTGGATGTTGTTATCCCAGGCTGGACATTGTAGGAAATGTCTGCATAGTCTAGCATAGAAATTGAGGTAATTTTTTTTTTTGTTTTTTAGTGATTATTGCTTTGTAGCTTCTGAAGTGTGTTAAATTCCTCCTAAATTCTTGTTCCCCTAGGAGAGGTACAATTGTGTTTTTCCCAAGGACTATTTCAGGAGACCTATGAGACTCCAAGTTGAAAGCAGCTTGGGGATAGCTGGTAGGGAAAACAGGGCAGGGCTTGCTTTGAAACTAAGGTCACCTGCTAAGTCTCAGTGAAAACAAGTGTGAAGATCCACCTGTATTCTTTGTGTGAGGAGAAAAAGGAAGATTGAGAATGGTATATCTGTATTTGCAGAGGGTTCTCACTTAAGTATGCACAGATAGGTTTGATTAAAGCCAGAAGGAAGATGGAACAAACTGAACAACCTTAATGTGTTTCTTGTTGGTGTTTGCTGAAGTGCATTGTCAGAACTTTTACCTGAGCAGAGGTTATTACCTTAGCAGGTGGGCTCAGAAAAGGGTTTCAAAGTTCGCAGTGCCCAGCAGTTGATTCAAAGTGCACAATACAAAGAGTGTGTTTATTGCTGCTGTTGGGAAAGACCACTCACAGAACCCCTTAACCGAATCTGAGACTGAGATGAGAGTTCCTTCTGAGCACACTGGAAAGCAGAACTTCTGGAGTTGGAGACAGTGAAACTGCTGTATGGCCCAAAGAGTGTAATGCCAGTTCTGGCAGTTGGCATCCATTAACACTGACACTTCATCAATGGTCTTGTTGAATTTCTGGGTTGTACAAATTGTTGTGATAAAATTTTGGTCTCCAAACTTTCATCTAGCTGGTACAAATGAGCCTTCCAATTCATGTTAGCTGTACTGCATGCTTGTGATTGAAGGTCTGTGCTGACAAGTTGGTTGCTTAGCTTGTGTGTGCATTGTTCAGTGACCAGTTAGAGACTGGAGAAGAAAAGTGTGCACATATAATGATAGAGGTACAAAACATGACTGAATTTTCAGGCAATCCTATATTTCTGTTATTTGATCCTACTCTCTTTTTACTGCAGAAGGAAGGTACAATAAAAAGATACCATTGTGTTTACTAGAGGCAACAGTGTGAAAGTGTGGGTGATTTTGAGAAGCCTGTACACTGCAAGCCTTGTATTATCTGTTATTTAACTTGCACTTAACTTCCATTTGCTCAGCATGTCGTGTAAGTCTTGCTGACTTTGGCAATGCTGCAGGAGAAAAAAAGATCTATCCTCAAGTAATCAATTCCCTGCAGTTGGTAGAAGTTGAAGATATTTTAAGAGCATACAGTCATTGTTTCTGTGTTTGGAAGGCCTGCTTGTTGAAAAGCCTGCTTCATACCTGTAGCTTCTTTCATATCTTTAGATTATCTCTAGAGGTTGACTGAGTTACAGGAATTAAAGTCTTGTCTGGATTTTGTTCAGGCTAATGGCACCTGGCCTTTTCTACAACCGTTCAGTGCCGTGTGTGCTCGTGTTTGGCTTCTTGTTGGTTTCTGCTGCTTACTGAGATTGAGAATGGAGAGACCAGTCTCCCTCAGTATGTCAGGAATTTCCAAATATTATAGTCAAAAAGTTCTAAGGATGGGTATTTTGAGTAAAGCAGTCAGTTATGTGCCAGATAACCTCTCTGGATTTCTTCTTTAGATGAGAACACAAGAAGTCTTCAGTGTGAAAACCAATCTCAGCATCTTAATTGTGGGCATAATTCGTATTTTCTTCTGGTGGTGCCTGGCTGAGCTGATGATTCACCTCATGTACATCCATGCTCTCTATAGCAGTGCTCTGCCTTTGGAATCTGCATCATACTGGGCCTTGGGTGAGTACAGGAACAATTGCAGAAATCTTTCTTCTTTCCCCAGAAGAGAGAACCCCAGTCTACTTCTTTTATATCCATCTGTAGGTACTTATGAGTAGCACATGATAGCCAGTCACTGTCAGAGAAGTGGTCTACAGACTCTTATTACGACATGGAGATCCTCTGTAAGCTCAGTTGAGCTTATTGAGCTGCTTCCCAAATTAAAAAATATTACGTACTTTTTCAAATCAAAAGTATGTCTCTAAACTTTGGTCTAAATGTTTTTTATTCCCCCTTGAAGTCATAGAAATGGACACTTAAAAAAGAGTTTGTTTAGGCTGGGAGTGAAGGAGGGGAAATGTTAAAAACTATTACTGATCTCCTAATTGATATTTCTAGTTTGTATTCATGCTGAAAAGTAAAATGACAGGACTCATGAAAATAGTAGAGGGAAGGACTTGCAAACAAAGTGACATGAAAGTAGCAGTCAGTGCCTCTCAGTTCTGTTTTCCTGCTTGGCTTCCTTGAGTTTTGCCCCCTCCCATCTCCCTGATGTTTCATTAAAATGCCCAGCTGTGAGGAAAAAGAGTGCTGACAAATGCAGCATAAAACAGCAAGAGCTTTGGGTGATGGTATGTAAGCAACTGGTGTATGTGGTCGATTTGATTTCCACTCTCCTCCCTGGCTATGTGTGTAACCAGGTAGGAGGAACAAAAGCAAGGAAACTCCAGGCCTTAAAACTGGGCTCTGAAAAAGCCTTGGTGATTCCTGAATTGAATGAGGTGTCTGTTACTGTATGTGCCGGTACCAGGGATCCATACATCCTGGTATGGTCCTGTCCAGCATTCATTTAAGATCATGTACAGTGAACAGTGTGTATGTTGAGGACACCCGTGTTGGGCTCTGGTCAGCAGAGGGCAATGTGTGCACTCTGAGTATATATGAATGTGCATAGATAACACACTTGATACGTAGTTCAATATACAGTTTTTATATATAAAAAAGGGCAAGGGCAGGTGGAGAACAGGAAGGTGTGAGGTTTGTCTCCATGGTTTGTTCATTCTCCTCCTCAGTCGCTATTTAGAAAGTGTATTGAGTTTTTATTTTCTGTTCTAAATGTCAGTTAATTGATGAGTTGAATCTGTTAGCTCCTGGTGTTTGTGTGTGTGACAAAGCTGGCCACATAATAAGGCAGGCAAGGCTAGAGATGATTTATTCTGGATTCTAGCTGTGGTGCTACTGGTGCATTCTTCCCTCCCTTCAAGACTACCAATTTAGTTTTAAAGGGGGGGGGGGGAGAGTTACTTTATAGACAGCAGCTAAGTAGGGTGTATATTTATTTGCTGAAATAAAGTGTGTTATCCTAAATTAAAATGCATTTTGAACAGATGATTAGAAAAGGTGAAAATGCCTCAATGCAATAGGTGATAAAAGTGTCAAAGCAAGTTTGGACTGTATAGCTGCCTGATTTCAAGTCAAATGATTGTATTCTAACAAGTTGCCTGTGGAGACCCTGCTTTTAGGAGAGGTCTATTGAATATGTAACCCTACTCTCCTGGAGCTTTGTCTTTGTAGTAGTGAAAGCAGGTATTTAAAATATACTATAAAGGAAATTTTGAGGCAAAAGTTGGTCACTTAAAATGTTTTTTCTGCAGGTTTTATCAGGTCTCCTTAAACTCAAATTAGTGGTAGGCCACTCTTGTGACTTGCTTTAGGGAACCATCAATATATGAGTAAGGATATTAAGTCTTACCAGACCCTTATGGATCTTACTATGCTTCTACACCAGTTCTTGTACAGAACCAAACACTCCCCTCTGTATTTTGCATTCTGTGTTATTAAAACCAATTACATCAGATAACTGAATCTTGAGACCGAGGAAACAGCTTGCTGATGGCTTAGGAGGCTTAACCACATGGTGTATTAGGTTTTCTGCACTGACAAGTTTTGTTCATTTTGGGTTTCCAATTTAACTGCAGTAGCTTCAAAGCAGCACAGAACATCTACCAACACCGTGATGCCTGGCTGCCCTCATAGCCTGGTAGAATTAGGGGGAAGCCTGTGACACTGTTCCCCAGTCACCTCTAGGGAGGTTATATCTGCTCCTCTATTTTTCTTCTGGGATAACTTTGAACAATGGGTGATAAATGCCAGCAGTTCAGGTAAAGACATCAGTGCTATGAGATTTTGCTCTTGGCATCTAAGGGCAATGATGATGGTTAGTCCACACCTCAGGAGTGTGAAGCTACCCTGTGTTCTGCATCGCTGTGCAGTGTTCAAGTGAGGTGAGACAGTACAGAAATAAAAAGAACCCCAAAACCAAACCCTGAGTTATAATGCTTGTTTAAAAATACTAGTGTACAACATTGTCATTTATGGCCATGTAAAGCAGAAACGCTCGAGTTACCTACACTAGCATTTCTGAGTGTACACAGGTATAGAATTAAGATAAAAATAGTACCTGGGAGAATATTACCCATTGGTTAGAGATGTATTTTCTCTTAGGAGATTGGATTTGTAGGCAAATATAAGCAGCAGTATACCAAGCAGTTCATGTATGGTTTTGATGCCTGTGTATTTAACTGTAACAAAGGTGCAAACACTCTTCAGTATTACTGTTCATGTGCATTAGCTGATGTTAGTGCATTCTGTGATTGAATTGTATGACTGTTTTTTAAACTTCTAAAATTTTTAGACTTGTGTCCTTTTGCAGCTAAACCAAAGATTCTTTTAGGTCAAATCTGAGATTCTTTTCTCCATGCCCTTCACAAGCCAGTACCTACATTACTGTTACAGCACTCCTGGCCTATATTTATATATATTTATATCATTCCTTCCAGTTCACTTGCAAATGCCTAGTGTGTATACTCTCCTACCTGTCTGAATGTGAGCAGGTCAAAGTCGGCATAGAGCTTCTCCTTTTCTAGAGGAAGTCACCTTCTGTCCCACATAACTCAGCTGGGTTTTTTGTTTGGTGTTTATTGTGACACATAGTGTCTTAAAGGCACAGAGAGCATTGTAGCCTTGCTTCACCTTTTGCTTCTTGAATGACTGTCTTCCAGTCTCTTTATTGGTAATGTAATCTGGATAGATGAAGCCTGTCTTTTGAGTAAATGATGTGGTATATGCTTTCCAGCATTGCTGTTGTACTATGGATGGAAGAAATGCTGTAACTGAAGTATCAGTGCAATCTCTTTAATTGCTGCTTTATGCAAGTTGTAACTGTCAAGTTTCAGGGTAATTAACTGAGTGATAAGTATTGGGAATTGTGAGCAGAAGACCAGAGACAGTGTGTGTTTACTTCACAGAAAGGTAGAACCTTCAGTTCTCTCCTGTTGACCCCTGTTTTCTTGGATTAACCCTGTCCCTGTGTTTCTTGTGCCTGGTGGCTGCCAATAAAGACAGCTTATGTGCCTGCCTTGTGGATCAATGAGCTATGGATATACATAGTCACCACTCTGCTCTGAGGGAGTGCAGGTTGCATCCTCTGTGCATCAGTCCCTTAGGGAGCAGGAAAGTGTCTTGTTGCACTATGCCTCCTGGATTTTTGGGAGGTTTAAATACAAAGTGATTGGAGTTCTAGCTGGAGGGTCCTCTGAAGAACAACAGTTTTCTTAAAGCTATTCTTCATGCTATGCAGAGGAACTTCTCTACTAAAAGAGAAAATGGACATTCATTATTTAAGCTCTTCTGCTAGAGAGTATAAAATCTGTTGTTAAATTTTTCCCACATTGAAGACTTTTAGATGGCTTTCTGACCATGATGTGAGAAAAAGCTGGTTGCATCTACATTGTATATGGACTAAATACAGTAAGATTATGACTCTGTTTTCAGGGTATCCCTACCCCTGCTCAATACCACAACCCCCATGTGCCTCAATAGATGTCAGAATTTCTTCTGCTACATATTCCTCCTCACACTTTGTTTCCTTTAGAATTCTGCACATACCTGTTTAAACTTGCATACTTACATTGCAGCAAGCTGTGGCTGCAGTATGTGCGATATAATGCCACATGCATTAACAAAAAGCTGCATTATGTGGGTCTGAAAAGGGTGTAATTTCAGTCTGAGTAGGCAGTTGTGTTCTGTTTCCTCAGTGGCCTGTGTTTGGTAGCAAGAATAACCTCCAAGAGGAAGTATCAGTCTCTGGTATGGAGGAAGAGGAGGTGATGAGAGCTAACTTTTAGTGGAGAAGCTTTTAGATATTCAAATACTAACTCTCTTAGGTAATTTGATATATAAATGATTTTCACTCATCACCCACAGCTCTTTATTCTGCTCTGTATGGGACAGTGGGAATCTTGCTCCTTGTCTGGATGTTGGGGAAGGCATTCAGCCATATCCTTCAGATAGTGTGAGACAGATAACACAAAATCCATGTGAAATCTTGTACTTGTTTCTTCAGTGAATCCTCTATTGGCCTGTGCATTCCTTCAGTGTGATGGGCTCCAGTGGTGTACTCCACTTTCCCAGCAGAGGATATTACTGCTGTCCAAGACCCACCAGGCATGATGAGCACCTGACAGCACAGTACTGAGATTGCTCATGGCCTGGGCTTTGCTGCTCATTTCTAAGATCTGCTATTTCTGACATCCCAGTCCTTGCAGCAAACCTTGGCTTCAAATCCTTCTTGGCAATGCTGATCTTTTGTGTTAGGAATTATATAAAAAGCCAGGTGATAGCAAGCAATGTAGTTTTCCAGTAACCAAATACTAGGTCCTGCATCTGGAACAGAATGAGGAACACAAGGGGACTGTACCCAGCTGTATGCCTGTCTGCCATATATGTATGGTCCTTCAGTTTCTGGGAGGGATGTTAATGTCTGAATACAGAATTAGTTTAAAGATGTCAGCTGTGCAAGCACAGAACTATTATTTATTGGTCCCAGGAAGCCATTGTTGGGAGAATGTGAGCGTTTTCCAAAATTCACAAATCATTGTGTTTATGTTCACAAATATTTGTGTCTGTGGATAGTTAGCTATTGACACATTGAGCAATATCAGGGCATTTGTGCTTATTTAACTCTGAGATTCAAATGCAGTGTTTATAGCAATTCCATGGTGTTGTGGCAGTGCTGCATCTCATTTTGGTAGCATCAGTCAGATTGTCTGAAAGAATTGGATGCTTTCAGAATTAATGAAACAGCAGGAAGACCTGTATTCCATGGCAATGGAAACCCTGATAATTCATTCTTCTGTTTTTAAAGTTAATTGGGATTAATTTGCTGCCTTTACATTTTACACTGTAAAATGAAGATTTGCAGGCACCAAGAATAAAAGCCACTATGAATTCCACTAATCCTGTATCCTGGTGGACTGCAGCATACCAGAAGAACAGCTACAATGGGCCAGATCAGAGGTTCATCTGTTCTACTGAGTAATGTTTGGATGTGGTATGTAATGAAGCCAGGAAAAAGAAATAAGAACAAAGGACAGACAGATTGGTGATTCTTTTCAATGTATGTTCTTCAGGCTTCTGTAGCTGAATGACAAATTCCTGACATGTGATAACGAGAAGCTCCATAGCACTAGCTGAAATAGCTTAAATTAAGTAATTTGTTTGGGGCTTTATGACAATATAGATTATCAGTGGTAAAATTCACTCTGCTGGGGTACATTCTATTGTGTGGAAGCTGAAATGGATGTTGTATGTTGCTAGTTCATTCATGTGTGAAGTCTGATTCTGATAATGCAGATGTTGATAAAAACCCACTGCCTGTATTTCCATTATGAGGCTTCACATTTAGTCTGGTGATTCAGCATCATCCACTCATCTCTGCTCATCTGAGCAGAGCTTCATGTCAGTCTTGCAAGGTATAGGGAATGATGAAAGCCAGAATTCTGCATGAAATTTATTGTTTAATATAATTGTTGCACTGGATTAATCTAGGATCTTAATAGATACTGTAGCTGCAAAAATATATTTGACTAGGTATCTGTATGTGCTTTGTCTGAGGAATGTGATGTATAGACACACATCTGAGGTGTATGCAGGTATGATAGAATATTGCAAATGTTCTGTGGGTTTAATGTATTGGTCTTAACCATGTGCTGATTTTTTTGTTCTAGCAAAGTATGTGCAAGTTAGTGCCAATTAGGTATCATTTTTTAAATTATTAACTAGGATCTAGTACTTCAAAAGGGTATTTTCACATGAGTGCCATGTAAGTCAGTCTAGAATATGATCTGTTCAAAGGTGGAGCCACATAGTTTAATCTGTAATTACTGATTCCATGTTTTAATTTGTTAGAAGAAGAAAGGTTACATAAAGTCTTCTTTGAAAGTGAGACCTACAGAGTAGTCTGTGTAAATCAGATGTAGGGTGTTGGTTTTGACGTGTTTGCTTTTTTTCCTAATGAACCCATAGGCAGGAAATGGATTTCTGAGTTCACTTTAAGAAGCATTCAGTGTTTTGCTATTGAAATTCTTGTGTCTGTGCATCTAAGTGGTAATGAACTACTAAACGTAATCTGAGATTTTTCCATCCTGCAAGATAATGGTAAGGCGAATCTGATAAAATATTTGGCATCTTGATGTCTGTTTTGAAAACTGGAAATACAGACATGAATCAGAAAACTTAGTCAGATTTTATTCTCTGAAATATTGAGTACTTCACTGTTTTATAGAAAGAATTGTGTGGGGGGAAAGTAAATTTTTTTCTAATCTTTCCTGCAGGCTAAACTTCCAGACAGTATTGGTGATTAACCTACTTCTATGACTACTTTTCTTTACTCATGTGTGTGGTGGCTTAACCCCAGCCAGAAACCGAGCGCCAGACAGCTGCGCTCTCATTTGTTTTCCTGGAGGGTTGGGGAGAGAATTGGGAGATTAAAGCTGAGAAAACTCGTGGGATGGAATAAAGGCAGCTTAATAGGTAAAGCAAAAGCTGCATGCACAAGCAAAGCAAAGCAAGGAATTAATTCACCACTTCCATGGGCAGGCAGGCATGTGTTCAGCCATGGCCAGGAAAGCTCCAGCACACACAGTGGTTACTTGGGAAGACAAACGCCATCACTCCGAACACCCCCATTTTTTTCCCCCCAGGTTTGTGTGTTGACCATGAGCATATGGTGTGGGATATCTATCCCCTCAGTCAGTGGGGGTTAGTTGTCCTAGCTGTGTCCCCACCCAAATTCTTGTGTCCTCCCTGCTGGTGGGGTAAGGTGAGGAGCAGAACAGGCATTGACTGTGTATAAGCACTGCTCAGCAGTAATGAAAATGTCCCTGTGTTGCCAGCACTGTGTTATCAACACTGTGTTCACCACAAATCCAAAACACAGACCCCATACAAGTGACTGTGAAGAAAATTAACTCTAGTGCAACAGTGCAATGTGGTACCTGTTGATTTATTTAGAAAGCTGTTTATTGCAAATAATTACTATTGAACAGCAGATGATTTTGTAGAAGCGTAGAATGGTGTGAGTTGGAAGGGACCTTATAGATCATCTAGTTCTAACCACCCTGCCATGGACAGGGACACTTTCCACTAGACCAGTTTGCTCAAAGCCCATGGAAGTATCCAAGGTAGATTTTTTTAAGGCATGCATATCCTTGAAAAACCTTCTGGTTCTCTTTAACCTCGAATACCTGCCTATGCCTTGACTGAGAGTCTCTTGACAGTTCTGTTTAGTCTTGTTTGAATAATTTTACTTTGGGATTTCAAGTCCATTCAACTTTGTCTAAAAAGAAGCACTTAACCTCCAGGGCAAATAGTGTGATATGTACTTTCCTGCCACTATTCCATATACTTCAGGATGTTTCTTTCTTCTTGTGTGCTACTGGAAGGCTGGGATATTTTGAACTTGATGATGTGGCCCCAAGTTCGAGCTGTTATAAGTGTCTGCTTCCTATTAGACTTCTGCCGTGTGTCAGTAACCCTTTTGAAATGTGATTGCATATTTATCTCTGTTTGCTAGTGGAACCTGTCCTGGTACTTGACAGAAACAAGTATCTACAATCATTAATGCCATAGGGTCAGTGTAGCTGCAGAAAGGGTAAAGCTGTGATGATGTGTTCATAATAAAATTGCCTTCTAAGTTATAGTTGACCACAAGTTTTGATGATGGTTTATGGGCAAAAATTCCAAGTGTAGTTTGTAGTACCTGGATCCAAATGTTTTGTTGTTTGCTTGTGAAAATGTCTTATTTCTTAATTTCTGTCAAAAAATACCAAGCAGAGTTTTGAGAATCTGAAGACTAAAAAAAAAGTTAAACCTTGTGAATATTCTGAATTCTAATTATCCTTGAAACAAAGCTCTATTAAACTTAGAAAATGCAGTTTTGCAGTAAATTTAAGGTTTAGAAAAATATTTGAAGGTCTATAAATGCATTTTTAAAGCATAGGGAAATTTAGAATGTCTTAAGTGTTGCAAGGTGATAAATTGAAAATACTGACTTGTATAAAAGTAAATTAATCTAGTACTTCAAACAACTTGGCTGTTGAAGTGCATGGGTTTAAAATTGGGTACTTTAACTTGATATTTTGTCCCTTAATACATTTCTGTTTTTAAAAAAAAGTCACCTTGACTTTGAATCCTTTGAATTCATTTATTCTAAGGAAAAGACAATTTTTGCAGTACTTTTCTAATGCACATTTGATTGTAGCTGGTTTCCAGTTTAAGGTAAAGCTTGTGTTAGGGGTTCTACCTAAGCTTTTTATCAAACACTAGATAACAAGTTATGTGATACTGTTAATGAACTTGAGAAATTTGGCATTGATCTTAAATTCCTTTTGAATTTCATGTTTTTCAGTCAGGTGATGTGGTGTGCTTCTGGCCACTTTGTGCTAGAATGGAGCCAATGCTCAACAGCTGGAATGTCTTAAGTATGCAGGAAGGTTTAAAGCCTGTTCCTGTTGCCAATGCAGCCCAGCTGTCATGTAGCTGTGAATTGTGCCCTGAGTTTTCCATGTGTGGCCAGAGCTCTCATACTGCTGGCATGAGTTGAAGACCAGTGAGAACTTAATTTATGTATTTTGATCGGGACCTTTGTGTTGCTGTTATCGTGAGTCTTAGAACTGCCACTTGCAGAGTAGCTGATGTGTGCCAGGTAATGATTGTGGTGATGTGATGTCTGTGCCTAAGGTACCAGTGCTGCTGAGCTGCCTGTTAGCTACGGTGATGACAACTTAGATGTGTGTTATTGGAGATGGTGAAAATGCCTTTTTTCTAAAACTTGCATATTGTAACTTTGTATCTGAGAACCTGGACTCTTTCATCATTGTATTTAAAATGAAATATATTGATTTTTGGCTCTTGAGAGTGTGGAATTCTGTCTCTTAATACCTTTCCATCAAGCACAGCCAAACAATTTTGAATTTCACCCGTGCACAGACAGCTGTGATTTTCATAATCAGTTTGTGTGGGTGTCAATGTTCAGCTCTCCAATGAAATTTGTCAGAAAAGAAATGGGACACTGAATGAGATGGGAATTAAAGGAGAAAGTTGGCTGTATAGATGATTTAGCAGTAATCTAATGTGTAGCTAATTGGCTAGTATCCAATTTGTGCTTCTGATTGTTTGTTTTCCTCTGGGGAAAAATGTTACTGAATATTAGCTGCTTCCCTGAAGCTTCATGTCTCGGTATTTTGCTCTAACATCAATTTCTATCTTGTATGGTACAACTGTTTCTTATCATGACATAGATCATGATATTAAAACCAAAAATGTTGGATTGTAACAGGAAAATATTGGCCATGTGTTGGCCAGCAGGAGTTTTGCAGTTTATATCATTAGTGCCAGAATTTCACTCTAGGCTGTTATACGGTAGTTGAATTTTTAATGTTAAGCTTTTGGTTGCCATCCATAGTATACTCATTAGTCATCAGAATGCATAAGGGATGCTTTGCCCCTGAAAAAAGCAGATTATGTAAATGCTCATGGACTTGTACTTCTGGAATCAGATTGAAAACTTTGTCTCCAAGGAAAACCTGCTGGAAAGATTTAAAATAGGCTAAATATCTCAAATACTCCAGTCAAATAAGTTAGTTAATATAACTGAAGGAAAGCAGAACACTGAATGGAAGATGATGTAACAATTTTATAATATTTTTGTTCTACTGACGTATAATAATTTCAGTTTTCCTTTCTTTGTGGTGAGATTTTTCTTATGTCAACTGTCAATCAGACGGAAATGTTCACCAAAGTTAATGGAACTTTTAGGAGTGAACTCACCTATTTCTATAAAGGTGTTAGCTTCTGTTTTTTACTGAATTTTCACTTATGCTTATTGGTTAATACTATTTTGTTCAGCAGAAAACATTAGAATATTAATATGAATCCTCTTCCTTTGTAATGCATTCTAAGGTTGTTACTTCCATGAGTAATAACTCTGGGAATAGCCAGTATGATTTTTGTCTCACATCTCTGCAAGGTGCTGCATTTTGTGCCATACCCTGAGCTTGAGTTGTGAGTGAACACACTGCCAAAATTTCTCCCTTGAAAATCAGGCAGCTAAAGCACCTTAAGGAGACCTTTGTGTTGTGGGTTTAAAAACTGAAATATGCTTTAAGTGTTATGCCAAGTGGAGTTCCAGTCTTCTATGCTGTGACTGCAGCAGAAGGCATCTTGTAGGGGCCATTTATATCTGTTCTGGAGCAACAAGTGTAGAGTGGTTGTTTGGGCTTTTTTTCACAGATAAATTTTATTGTCCCTGAGGTAAATGTCCATTGCTTATTTCAGTATGATAAGATTTTTAGCTCAACATAAGCCAGTATTTATTTTTTCATAGCAGTCAACACCCACAGTCGAAAGGTTTTTGAAAGTGGAACTACAAATGCATACTTGTGCATTCGTATTGGAATGATGGTGCTATTGTGTATGTGTGTGCCTAATGTCATAATTGCATGTGCTTATGTCCTATACCTGTTGCAAAAGTAGGTGGTGTGTATCCCATCAACCAATGATGCTTGCCTGAGTTCTGTTGTGGTTTAACCCCAGCCAGCAGCCAAGAACCACACAGCCTCTCACTCACTCCCCCACCAACGGGATGGGGGAGTGAATTAGAAGGGTAAAAGCTACAAAAGCTCATGGGTTGAGATAAAGACAGTTTAATAGAGAAAGCAAAAGCTGCACACACAAGCATAGCAAAACAAGGAATTAATTCACTGCTTCCCAAAGACAGGAGGTGTTTAGCCATCTCCAGGAGAGCAGGGCCCATCACACGTAACAGTTCCTTGGGAAGACAAACGCCATCACTCCAGATGTCCCCCCTTCCTCCTTCTTCCTCCCACCTTATATACTGAGCATGATGTCCTGTGGTATGGAATATCCCTTGGGTCAGTTTGGGTCACCTGTCCCAGCTGTGTCTCCTCCCAATCTCCCATGCACCCCCAACTCCCTTGCCAGCGTGGCAGTACGGAAAGCAGCAAAGGCCTTGACCCTGCGTAAACTCTGCTCAGCAATAACAAAAACATCTCTGCATTATCAACTCTGTGTTCTGCACAAAACCCAAACATAGCCTCATGCTAGCCTCTATGAAGAAAGTTACCTCTACTTCAGCTCAAACCAGCACAGTTCTTTGAATAATTGCTGTTTGGAAGTAGTCAGTATTAACAGGTTTTAAAAGTATTTCAGGATGTTTTTAAGGTATGATTTTTAAAATTAATTTTTTTTTCTTTTAGGTGGCCTGGCTTTAGCTCAGGTACTGTTTTTTTATGTGAAATACCTGGTTCTGTATGGTATTCCTGCCCTCCTCCTTCAAATGGATGGACTCAAGCCTCCAGCTCTGCCTTGCTGTGTGAGCCTGATGCACAGTTTCACTAAAATGTGGAGGTTAGTCACTATTCTTTTCAGACAGTTGTTTACTGATATAGGGCAGTGAGTGTGTAAGAACATGCATATGTGTGTTCATGGTCACATACATGTTTGTTTTCATGTCCTTGTGCTTTTTCTCTCACCTCCATGATTAATCTTTAGTGCTTTTTAAATGAACTTCAATTCCATGGTTACTTTTTTCACACTGTGAAAGAGTAAGGGCAAGCACCCCTTTCAGCATTTTTATCCACTTAATGACAAGACCTAGACTCAGCCTACTTAGCTTCAGTAACTTAGCAATTATTTATTCCTGTTATGTATTAAATAGTTAATTTTTCAGTCTTGGTCTAAACCTCACATTTCAGCTTGAAATCCTTCCAGGGAAGGAAGATAAATGCTTTGCGAATCACATGAGGAAAGGTGTATTTATACTACTTTAATATGTAGAGTTGTATGGTAGAGGAAGTCTTCAACACATTAAAAGTACTATGAAAATTGTACTTGTTTATAAAGTTGTATGTTTTCTGGATCTCCTTTGCTTTTAAGGAAGTTTCAGCACAATATTTCACCAAAGCCTTACCAGTTTTGAATCTTAGGGTTGCTGTAAATCAGTGTTCACTGAAGTCTTTTCAGTGAAAACTGTCTCCCAGGTGGATTTGGCTTAATGCTTAGCCTCACTGTAACAGTGGATTCGCTTGACTTCTCCCCTCGCTTGCTTTCCTCTGAACTATTTAATATTCCTTCAGTCTGTGGGATGCTGTGCCCCAGACTTCTAAACACTCCTAAAATGATTTAGACTTGTCAGCTTTTTAGTGCAGACACTTCTCTTGCGTTGTGTTATCACAGAGCCTGTCAGAATGGTGCTTACTCCGTCGGGTCTCTGACTGCTTTGCAATATGAATAAAGCTTTTTCATTTTAGTCATAAAAACAGTGTGGGCCTGCTGTTATCAGAGTTTTATTGGATGAGACTTTAATTTTGTTTTCGGCTTGAAGCTAGTTGTAACAAGAAAGCTTTATAGTTTATAAGAGTTGCCAACTGTAGATCTATGGTATTCAAAGAAATGCAGCAGAAATAGAGTGCAGAAAACAGATAAACTATTAAAAATCATTTGAGCTACTAGCAATTGCCTTGGTTTAAATGCTCTTTCAGAGTTTGAGCTGAACTTATGACCTACAGAGTTAATACAGAAGTCTGTCATTTTTACCAGGCGCTCTCTTGAGAGCAGCATCTCTTGGCCTGCTGGCCCTTGCAAGCAGAGTTGCAACAGCAGCAGTTTTTTCCCTTTTCCATTTATTATTCCAGAGAATCTGTGTATTGCTCTGGAGGTGCCAAATGAAAATAAACTTCAGCACAAATACTAATGACACTGCTGTGCCAGGTAGTCTTAATAGGCCATGAAAAGGTACTCTGCACCTGCAAATATGTGGTGTATCACAGTAAAAATGTTGAGTGTTCCTTAAAAAAATACTCATAATGCTTGTAAGAAAACTGGAATGAATATCTGAGTAGAAAACCTAATTATTTCTTTACAGAAGGAAAAAATGTCAATTGCTGATACTTGCCTTTTGCCCTGTTATTTAATTCATATCAAACATTCACTACCATAAATAATAAAAATTACGTCATAGGTTGGATTTGTTTGTTTGCTTGAATGCTGAAAAAGATCAGTTAATGTACAGCTGACTAGATTTCTTGCTCTCAAAGCCATGTAGATATTAAAATTTCCTATAGCTGCTAGTCTTATGTATCATTTTCATTTACCTAAGAAGTTTGTTTCAGCTTGTCCTCTGAATTCCCTGAATTATGGTGCCCTTATGCCTTTACAGTTAAACTCTTCCATCACACTACACAGAGGCTTTGCAGTCCTACATGGTATATCGATATGTTTGTATAGGAATGTCATATTAGAAGTAGGAATAGCCTTTGTTTCTGAAATGTGTGACTGAACAGGACAGGAAGTGTGGAAATTATGGGTTTATCATAAAAAACTGTGAAAAATGGGGAAAGTAAATAGCTCATGTGAAGCCCTGTGAGCCGTGACACAGTTTCCTTAAAGTGCTCGGTACTTTTTCACAGTTTGTGAATGCAAGGACTTTAATGTGAATATTCCTAACAACTTTGTCAGAGTGGGTCAAATTTAAATGTTAGTAACACAATGCCTAGTCTTGAGCTGGTAGAGTGAGGAGATTTGTTGAACCAGACTCTGTTTTCATTAAATGGTAGCCTTGTGAATCTTAGTAAAGGCTCCTAAGGGCCAGGTTTGGAAATGGAGTGGGGTGGAGTGATCCACATGGCACAGAGTACACCACTATTGCCTACTGGCTGGCATCAGGGACAGTGCTCAGAAAAAAGTGTTTGTGTGTGCTTGGCTCTTTCTTGCCCTTCTTGCTGGTGTCCACTTTAGGGTGCTGTCAGAAACAGGATATTGTGCTGGCTGGGCTTTTGAAGACCCACTTATTGCTGGGTTTGTCTCAAAGCTTTTAGCACTGCAGATCTTGGAAAGAAGGTAACCTGAAAAGAAAGACAACATGAATGTCACAATGTAAGGAATGCAAATATGTTACTAAGGAGTTTTCTACCACAAGCTGTTGTTCTTTGAGTATGACAGCAAAGCTTTTGATCCAATACATCCAGACTAGTGTCACTTATAATCAATACATGCTGACAAAATTCACTGTGATACAGTAGGTGGGAGAGCTTTCAGACAGGAAGGTGAAAAAGATACCATAGTGTGTCTAAAGTTTCTCTAGAGCTGAAAAGCAAAACAGGTATTAAAAATCCAAATCAAGTGTTCTGCCTCTCTATTTATGGAACTAAATAATATACCAAATTGTGTCCATTCAAACAGAAATAAAAGACTTTAATTAAAAAAGGTATCAACTTTAGAGTAGGTTCTCCCTAATTTACATTTAATCAAGATAATCTTTCGAGTCAAAAGAATTATCAGTCTTGTTTGCTATCTCAAGACAAATACAGGTGTTCAGTGTGTTCCTGTGGTTTCATTTTACCAGGATATCATCATCGTGCTAAATATGCAGCCACATAGCTAATAAATGCATGATAAATGTACTGCTTTTCAAAGCTTTGTTACAACTGTTAAAAGGGGTTTCTGAGCTCCTGATTTCCAGATAGGATAGCAGTCCAGTGACATGTCTGCTTCACCTTAAGTCATGAGGAATTATAACTTAGTTTTTGTTACCAAGGTTAAGAGCAAGATAAGGACTTGTGGGAGAGAACCAATGTTGTTGGAAACTTGTGCATTTAAAGAATTAATTAAGGCTGATGCCTGCCATACAACTTCTCAGGTGGGGAGTGAACTGTGTAGTGCAACTGGAGAGAGGTGTGCTGCTGCTGGAATTTTCCATATTGAAACTTCAGTATGGGAAAATGTCCTACTGGAGTAGGGGTGTAGAAGCTACAGAAACAATAGATAGTACATAACTAAATCCTGTATGAATTTTGACATATTGGTAAATGCCTATGGCAGTGTATTCCACAAATAAACTTGTCAGCTTGTAAGTTAGAACAACAGTTAGCTGCTGTTCATGGAAATAAAGTCATGCTTCCATTTTTGTTTCTATACTATGTTACTGAGTGTGATGAGTGCTCTTCTGCAAAGATGCTGGACACATTGGTTGGATATGTTTTGATGTGCTATGAGGAAAACATGACATAAGAAAACAGTCATCTCTGGTCATAAACTAATTTGAAATGTGGAGAAGCGCAACACTGCTTGATGATGCTCAGAGGGCTGCAACACCTCTCCTATGCAGACAGGCTGAGAGAGCTGGGGTTTTTCAGCCTGGAGAAGAGAAGGTGCCAGGGAGACCTCATTGCAGCCCTCCAGTACCCAAAGAGTACTTACCAAAAAGAGGGAGAGAGACTTTTTCCTTGGGCAGATAGTGATAGGACAAGGGGGAATGGTTTTAAGGTGAAAGAGGAGAGGTTCAGGTTAGATAA
>NW_008666456.1:11819-22928 GCF_000695815.1 Acanthisitta chloris | reverse complement strand
CCTGTTGAAGTGGAAGCTGTCCCTGCCTGTGGCTGGAAATGTGAAACTAGATCATCTTTAAAGGTCCCTTCCAACCTAGACCTTTCTATGGTTCTGTTGCCTCTTCTTCTGTCTTTCCACCTTAAAATCTGCTCATTGCCAAGCATCTTAACCCAAAATAATTTGGAGACAAGTATGTTGGAGACAAATTGAGGTAAAGCTTGATGCATGTTTAATAGAGGTTAGTCTCAGCAAGTGTAGAAATTTTTCAGGAAGGCAGTCAGAAGTAGTATTGGAAAGGTATATTTCACAGGAAACAGAATTCCATCTAGAATAAAGAAAATGGAGTTGAAGAAATGCTTCCAGAGAAAAATTAAAACATGCAATAAAGATCTGGCAATTTTCAACTATCATGCTGTAAGTTTTAGATTCCACCTTGCATTTAACACACTGATTCTTGGCAGAGAAGAGTCCAACATAAGTCATCCTCCTATTTTATTGCTTGGTAGTGGGTGAACTAGGAGGGCTGTGTTTTGCATGTACAGACACACATTCACAGTTCTATGACCACATGTTAAGTTTATCCCACAGAGGTTCTGACATCCACAAATGGCATCTGGGTTATGATTTGTAAGAAACTGTCTGCAATTCAGCGATAATGAGACAGGTAAACCACACTAAAGAGTTGTTTGCCTTATATGGAAAAAGTGGTCTATATACAAGGCCTCAATGATTTGTTCAAAATTATGGATTAGTGTTTTGTTGTGGGCAGATCACATTCTTGGTATAACAGTGCCATAGAAAATAGATCTACAAATGAAAATACAATTTCATCTTATGTCTGTTTCTTCCTCATCCTGATACTTTTTGTCCACCTTTGCTGTTGTTCCTGAAACCTTCCTCCCTCTGGAAGCAGTTCCTTGTGTATGTGTATCAAAAAGGACTGTACTAGGATTTTTTCCTCTTCCTTTTAGATTCATGTCTGGGAAAGTGCGAGTCTGATACTGATGTTATGTGTGAGCACAGGAGATCACTGTGACCACATGCAGTAATTTTGGAATGCTGAATAGCATGCAAAAACTTACCATCCTTTATTTCTGACTTAAACTCTTGGCAGTGTTTATTGCATTGCTTATTCTTAGTTTATGGTGAGGACTGGAATAGATTTTTAAGCAAGGAAAATGGATTTCCTGACCTGAAGAGGAGAGATGATTACTTGGTCTCAACCCAGTTTATCATGCACTTCTCTTCTTTGGGCTTTTGATTTTTGTATTGAACTAAATTTTGGGAATTAACTTGTTAAATGCATCCAGACAAGTGAGCTTCTGAACGGCTTTATGTTATAAGATATCATTTGGAAATTTAAATAAGATCAGAAATGGTGTTTCTGTCAGTGCTTGATTTGGGAAGATGGCCTCCTTAAATTCCCAAATAGCCGATGTCTGGCATAAGTTAACACAAACGTAATTGTCTGTAACAATAGCAACTGTAACTGTGCTGCAGATATGCATAGCCAGGATGACATCCCTGCCTCTGGGCTCAGAATAATGTAATGTGCCTTTATGTGCTCAGGGGCTTGTACTCTAACAAACTATGAAAGGCTCTTGCTTTCTGTTTGGGTATTGTAGTGTGCTTTTGTTGTGATGTTTCTGCATAGGCTGATGGGTAGTCTGAAATGGGAGGTAGCAGATTTTATCCCTAAACTTCTCCTTCCTGTGAGTTTAGTTCTCTGATTATATGTTAGCAACGATTGCAAATTGCTGTTGTGCAGCCTGTCATTTGGAGGCAATTACAGGGTAACAAGGAAGGATGCTAAATGATAGGTCAAACTTTTTTATGTGTCAGGTATCCTCAGGAGCCAGTAAAGTTACCAATCCTTGAAAATTTTGCATGGGGGAGGAGATGCAGGAGTAAAAAGAAACTATACATCTCCACAGCAATGTGAAGAAGGGATTCAGCATGAGTCACCCAAAGCCTCGTAGAAATTCAAATGGCAGGTCTGGATCTGTGGCTCAGACCTGCTGCCCACCTTGCTGTGGAAGGCATTGCAGCAGCAGCAAGAGCTGCTTTCCAAAGCTCTAAGTAGGCCTTCACTGAGGTTCTGTGCCTGTGGAGAGGGTGCTGGAGGTATTTGAGCAGAGATGTTGGGCCAAGCCTACTCGTGCTATGACCTGAGAATCTCATTTTCAGTGCTGTAAATGGCCTAGCAGTCAGCTTCAAGAGCATCAGGTATTTCCAGGTGATTTTTGCTTTTTTCCTGTAGTTCTAGACAGCTGTGTTTTTGAAAGCACTCTACTCCATGCCTGTGATGGGAAGTACACAGCAGCTGGAACTGAAAAGAAACTGAAAGAAAAGGAAAGAGGTACTTATGTGTATTTCCCTTTCCTCTGGAGTTTAGAGTTGTCTCTTCTGGTGTATTTCCACCCTTTGATATTTTCAAAGAAAAAGATTGTCTGATAGTGTACCAGTCTTTTAATTATCTAATTTCTCACTGGTTTAGTCTTAAAAATGTTAATGCCGCAACATTTCCGTTTCAAAATCAAAAGGCATCTTTTCTCCACTATTGTAGTTTTAGAGATGATATCTTAAATGTGAAAATAGATTATTTAAAAGGATAGTTGGATTAAATAGAACTACACCCACAGTGTTGAAATGGCCTAGTGCTTATGAGTAAGGGGGAACTGTATTGAAAATTAAGAATCAAATAAATCAATATTGCCAAAGTGTGCAGAAGGCTGTGTTTGCAGACTTTAATACCATGAAGTCATAAGATCTGGTTTGTGTGTGCTGTCTGGACAAGTACACTGAATCAGATCTCAAATCAGTAGTAGCAATAACATGCATAAGAACAGTTTTGCCATGGAAAGTTTGTGTGAGCATCGAGTGGTGGGTGATGTGCTTTAAAAGGCTTCAAGAATATTAGTTTTCGTTCTTCATAAGCTTTTTATGTTGTCTTTAAAGATGCTGGGTGTGAGGAAAGAGCTCTTTTTCCTTCTGTTGGTACATGAGGACTAGGGTTGAATGTAAGATATGCCTCCCTGTATGTCCTTGCCACCTTGAACCCCTGTGGTACTCCTGAGGTTTAGTGTGGAGTAACAGCTGTGGTCAGGGTGGGCTTTTGAAGAGAAGAGCCCTCCTTAGAAAGTCTGTGGAGTTGTGTGACCTTTAAATGTTGCACCTGCTTGCCAGTATCAGAATACTTCAGCTTCTTGCCCCAGTGTTGGGCATTTAATTGCAAAATTAGTGCACATTTTTAGTAGTGGAATAACTTGTTGTTAAGTTGAAAAATAACACTTTCCCTGATTTACTGTATTTTTCATTAGCTGTTGTGATGCTTAAAGCTGAGTATTGATCTATGGCACATTATTTTTAGCTAACATGTCACCTGAATATATGAAAGACTTTAATTCTGGACTGGTTAGTCATTCTCCTGCCGATAGAGACAAAAGATTTAACTGCTTTTGACGTCAGCCAAATTAGTGCATGCTACAGTTCTTAGCTACTATACAGCTCAATTTGCTGGTTATATTAAAGCTTTAAAAGGTTCCTCAAATCTCTTCAGTAGATTGGTGTGTAAAAAGAGGTGCAATAATGAAATACTCTAACCTGTCTTGGATCTAAATTACATAATTATAGGGAATTTATTTATGTAATGACTGCATTGTTACTGTCATTTGAAATTGCTGGGCTTTTTTTAAGATACAAGCTAAGCCCACCTACTGCTAATCACCCATGAAGCCTGTTCTTTGCTGTATTTGACATGAGCTCTGCATAGGTACAAACTATTACTCCTGCTCACAATTGGCAAACAGCACTCTGCCTGCTCACAGCTACTGTAGAAGATGAGTAATGGCTGTTAATAAACTTCATTGTTCTGTTTGCAATAAGGATAGAGATCTCATAGTAATTGGACATTCATGCTGCTGTGTAGAGTTTTACTTCAGGAAGACTGAGGGAGAACTTACCCTATGGGAGTTTGCCACTAATGGGCATTAGGTTTCATCCACTCTCTATGAGCTACCACAAGCTTTTGAAGAATCGGCGAAGGTATAAAATTAAAGTAATATTTCTTCTGAAGGGTTGTAGGAGAGATGTACAGAATACAAATGAGACTTGATCATTTCAAGAAAGTGTCTGCCGAGCTGTATTACCAAGAACCAATGCAATGAGAAATGGAACTAATTTGTTACCTTAAAGCTTCCTAAGTAGGTAGGCCTGTGTGTAGTCTTACTTTAACATTGGCAGTGACTGATGCCTGCTGCAAGTTCTGCTTCTTTTTCTGGCCAGGAGATTAGAGGGATGAGGGGGAGCCACTGCTTAGAATCATTAAAACTTTCCTCAGGCTTTCTGATACAATACAAGTTGTGTGTTTAAATTGAAATAAAACAAAAAACCATATTAGCTCGTGGATCCAAATTGCAGGCTGGAGGCCAGGAGCATTGTGAAGTAGTTTTTATGTGCTCCACAGAAGAACTTTCTTCTTGCAACTATCTTATTGTAGGTTATTTTAACTGAGCCTGTCTCCAGCCTGAGTTCCCAGCTGTAGCTGAAACTCCACAGTTGAAGCTCTGGGACTTACTGATATTTTCCACTTGGAGGTGAAGGTGTGTCTGACAATATATGCTAATGTTGGACTGTATCCTGCTTTACACAGGCTGTCCAGAGTCAGT
Source organism: Acanthisitta chloris (assembly GCF_000695815.1). Lineage (NCBI taxonomy): Eukaryota > Metazoa > Chordata > Aves > Passeriformes > Acanthisittidae > Acanthisitta > Acanthisitta chloris. The sequence continues at coordinate 18,279 of NW_008666456.1, read as the reverse complement.
CCAGGTATTTCTGCTTCCATTGAAATCCGTGCTGCTGATTTTGATGGGTTCAGGAAGCCCAGCTTCTCCCTGTGATGCTATGCAGTAAATTCTTCCCAAGTGAAATGTTTAGGGCTTTACCTGAAATTAACAAATTTACAGAGTACTCTTTCTGTGAAGTAAGGTGAGTGTTTGTGCATCAGCCATGTTGGTGCTGCAGAGCATTACAGTGCTGACCTGAAACTCTGTATGGAGGCATCCAGCACAGGTTGAACACAGTGGCAGCTTTAGTGGCTCTAAGAATGGAGGAAACCAAAAAGCAACTTGGTGTGCTGCTGAATCATTCCAGGAAGAAACAGAAGAGAGATTTGGAGGGTTTTATCTAAGCACAAAGTGTTAAAATTGCAGTATGTCCTTAAGCAAGTGTCAGAGAATATGATAAAGATATCTTCATGTATATACAAGTCCTGCTTATTGTTACTGTAACAAGAAATTGTTTGTCAAAGATATGATAGGAAAGTATTTGACAGTCTTCATATTTTTTCTTTCAAATACCATAGATTTTCTTTTTTACTTTTAGCTGCATTTTTACGTTGAAGTGAAAGAAAGCTGCTACTAGTTTGCTGCATTGCAGATAGTTAAAATCAAAGCTTGCACACAAAAGACAGTCCATTGAAGCCTGAGATCCAGCCTCAGCAAGTTCTTAAGATATTGGTGTTTAAAAGAACATTGAATTCACTTAAACAGGAATTTTATCACTGCGTTGAGCTAGGGTTTGTTTTGTTCTATTTTGCACGGTAAGAATGGAGATGCATAGGAAATGACAGAATTTATTCTTGTTTTTCTTGAAGAAATTCCAAAAGTGCTCCATATATGTATTTGTTCCCAATTCAAATACCATATCAGTGAGCAGGTTAAAATCTGTATGTGAGTGGAATTCATCAAGTGTCTTGCACTAATTGAAAGCCTGAAATGAAAAATGAGAGCACCGAGAACATACTTCTATGTGGCAAAAGAGTCCCCAGAAAAATGTTGCAATGTGACTTTAAAAACTCAGTGTCCAAAAGTATGTTCCATAGTTTCAATAATGGATAAATCCAGATTGTTATATTGGACTGGATTGCATTTTTTATCATGCATCTTCCCATCTTCATTTTAAAAACTAACAACACTAAATAGTCTGGGCATTTTAAGCAAATGTTTTCAGTTTGCTTGCTGTATTTATTTCTACCTTAAAATCTTCTGTGACAATTTAATTGCTTTTCTATTTTAAGTTGTGCATCAGATTTCTATACAGTGTATCTGAGTATGGAGGTAGTTATATTATTTGGGACCAATTGTCACTGAAGAGAGAAGCTTTGCTATAAAGGTGTAGGTGTCAGGTAAACTTGCAGAAAACTGTCTGAATCAATGCAAGCTATAGACAGGCAAAAGTGTCTTTTAAACATATGGATGGCTTTCCCAAATGTTTTCTTAGTAATGAAACTGATGATGAATCAATTGGTGGCCGTCACTACTTGAAAAATACTTACTCTACTTGGTAGGCATTCCCCCCTCCAGGACATTTGCTTTAGCAGTCTTATAGTTGATTGAGACATTAAATAATAGCACTTACAAAGCCTGCATGTAGACTCTATCTGCTTTCCTGGTAGTAATCTTACTCTTCAGACAAGACTCTAAAAGTTGTTTTAGATTTACATTGCAAACTTGTAATTATTTGTAATTTGGAAGGATTAATCTTTGAGGGATTTCCTGCTAGAGAGGTTACCACAGGCAGCATTGGAAAAAACACAGAATCATAGAATTTTAGGGGTTGGAATGGACCTTACAGATCATCTAGTCCCAACTCCCCTACTAGACCAGGTTGCTCAAGGCCAAAAACATGAGCAGATACAGGAGAATCCAGAGAAGAAGTTTACAGCTGCGAACTGGTGAGATATCTGATAGGAGAATTTTCATTTACACAGTCTTTTGGGCATTCATGCTGTATGATATTGCTTGACAAAGAGTGACAATGAAACAACTTGAGTGCTGTGTAAGTGAAAGCAGCTATCAGTCAATGACATCTCAGTATCCAGTGCAAAATATTCTGGTGTGGGAGAGGCTCTTGGTCAGCAGCTCACTGGCTAAATGCCACATTTATTGGCAAAGACGGCTAATGGAAGTGCTGGTCTTGCAAACACTGTTATACTGTTAAATAGGACAGGCTACTCTGAGGGCAATGAGTTAGACTTTCTGGTGCCAAGTTCAGCCACATTTTAAAAGGGCCAAGAACTGTTGTTGAAACATTGCTGCAACTATAGTGCTTTAAGAGTTGGTGAATATCCAGAGTAGAGTACTGAAGCTGTAATAAATAACCCACTTGCTGGATTTCATCACCACTGTAAATGTCAACTGGGCTAACTGATTTGAAGAGATTTAAGTGCAATTATCTTGTTTGTTCCACGAAAATGAGGGTAGTGCTGCTGCTTGAACTCCTCTCATCCTTACAGAAATCCTTTCCTTACACCATTTCTTTTTGCATTCAGTGGCAACATAACTGTTTAAGGTGTCTGGGATATTTCTGTCTGCAATGCAATACAGTCTCTGGGTACACTGTATCACATTTGCCTGTCTGCATCTATGTTGCAGATTAATTTTTATCTTTTTTTTTACAAATGGCAAACTATCTAGCTAGGTGTATTCCCCTGAAGGCAGGGCCCAAAGTAGGAAACATGTCACTATCTGTTTCTGAGTGGTGACATACTGCCTGCTTGCAGTGGGCATCTTTGCTGAAGTTCATGGCTAGCCAAATGATTTCCAGATTATGCTGCACATTGCCTGATTTGTTGTGCTTTGTTTCCAGGAGGAGTGTGCAGCCCAACAGTCCTTTGGAGAGCTGACACAAAGCAAAGCTGTACTGGTTTCTCTTCAACATGTGGCTTAAAAACATGTATATACCAAATCAGAGTTGGGCAATTCAAATTACTGCAATTAGTTTCATTAAAAAATGGCTCTAGTAGTTAGCTTAACTTTAAATTGATTCTTATGATCCTGACATGGTCAGCACTTATTTTTTTTCTATCATTGGAAAACATTGTGAATGAGGCCGCACAAACAATCCTTGCTGTGAGAAGGGGATCCTTTAGCCATCATACTGGAATTGTGAATTGTAGTCCCTAACACAGCTAATGAGTAGCAATTTTCACCTGGGTAGGTGTGGGGGTGAAATCCTTAAAAAGAATAGTCTGGCATAACTTCACTGAATTTAAAAGTTGTGTACTAAAGGCTCAGTTCTGTTGAAGAACTAGGGTTTAGACTTCAGTTAAAGGAAGGTAGAGATTTGTGGTAAGTGAGACCATAAACAAGCCACTGGATACCATGTGCTTGTAAAGAGTGCTGACTAGGGTGGGCATTTGGATGGTGATACTCAGGAAACAAGTTGGTCTCTGCATATCAATCCATAACTCCACTGGGAGCCACACTGTGTGCTGACCTGTGCTGAGCTTGGGCCATGCAGCCAGGAAAGCTTGAACTGGTTTCTAGGAGAAGGTCCTGACCAGTTTTTGATCCTGATTTATATCAGGATTTTCCATCCTGCAATAGGCAGATACAGTTGAAGAGCCATGCACTACAGCACCTTAAGTAGTAAGTAGTGGGCACAGGATTTCAAAATGAGATCCAGCTATAAGGAAATCAGGTAGAAATCTCAGAGCACTCCCGATGTACCCATGAGAGAGGGGGAAAATATTAGTGGCTTCTCTGATACCCTAGTTGCAGCATGAGCAGAAACTTGTCACAGTTTTGCTCACTAGGCTTTCAGATATGTAGGCCTTTTGGCATCCTGGAGACAAAAAGAGGGGTAATTGTTTCTGGGACTTGGGATTACGATTTCAGTTCATGGGCTATTGCTACTGGCTGTGGTTCATACCAGCATGTTTCTGCCTCTTCATATATTTTCTATATAAGAGGACTCTTTTTTTAAGTTTTCCTCCATCAGCTTTGTGCTGAATGCAAATTTGGAGACAGGTTGTTGCATTGAGCTTTCAGAAGAGAAACTGCACATCTGTGAAATAATTTTGTAAATGTACCTTGAGGAAAGATGGATACTTTCAAGCAGAGGTTTCAAAGATTGTATTTTAGAAAAGGTCTTTGGTCTGGTGTGTGTATATGTACGTACATATATATACACACATTGTTGGTAACCAGTTTGTAGTTGATGTACTGAGAAAAGACAAATTTGATTAGGAAGGATTATATATATAAGCTTCTGTTGAAATGTATCAAACTTGAACTTCCATGCTTAACAAAAGCATGAAAGTTGCAAACTTTGTTGTGAACTGTGATTCAAAACTGCCCTGCAGAGGAACAGAATTAAAGATGTTTTTATAAAGAAAATAGCTATCAAATTGTCTGCAATGTCTTAACATGATTATGAAATGGAGGTTAAATATATCTCCCTTTTATTGTTCCATTGACTAGTCAAGATTTTGCTCTGTTCAAAGACCATTGCAGTTTTGATGAACTAGGTTTTCCTTATTTATCAAAAATTTGAAATGCTGTATTGCTGCTGACATTCAATCAGTAATTATGGATATCCTCTCTCCTGTTATTTTTAGATTTTAATGAAAATGTTTATTTTGAAAAATTGTGCTTGTTACAGGATTTCTAAAAGCATTTGTGAAACTTTCATGTATCTGAGGCTCCCTAAATTGCCAGGACTACCAGATAAATCCTGCATTTTGCAGTGAACCTCAGGATTTAATAAGCCGTGTGAAGTCAATTGCAAACTGTGTTGTAATATCAAGTAAATATGGGTATACTTTGTAGAGAGTAAGTAGTCATATCAGTGTGCATATAGCAGGTGTGATTCTGTGTGAGTTGTGGGTGACGCTGTCACACCTGATAGGTGGAGTCCTCTGATGTTGAAGAATGTTTCACTATGAAATTTTTAATGCAAATACAGTGATTATTTGTTCTCTTTTTTTTTTATATTTCATAAAGTTGTTTATTCCACCCCGAGTTGCAATCTTAACACTGCTGTACGAACCCTCTTTACCACTTAACTTTTCCAGTCTGAGATTGGAGAGACTAATTGCATCAACCACATCAATTCCCATTGCTACTTCACTGAATTTTCACTTTACTTGTAGACTTAACTGCAGTATGTATTTAAATGTGACCAAGCAGAGCAGTCAAAAGTGTCTGTGGTAGTGTTTTGTCAAAAGCAGCCTCCCATAATCCCATCTTTTCAGTATTTTTGCCTTGTGCAATGTTTCTCTTAGTTATCCTAGGTGTATGTACACAATATCCATAGCCTTAAGTAATGCAACCATTTCTCCCATTTGCAATTTGAGGTTGTTCAAACCTGTTGTTCTGGCTTTTGGAACTTGTCAGTGATATTGTCCTGAGATGTATTTAAGATCTAGGTGCACACTCAGATGGTGCTGTGTATTCCCAGAATTCTGTTGGGCATAGCACAGTCACATCTCAAGGGACTGCTTACACTGTTTAGAATTCAGTATCTCGGGTAGACTGTTGAAATGTATCACTACAAATCAAACTGAGGAATAGAATGCCCTGTCTCTGAATGCTGAGTTATACTCAGTAAGGCTCTGATAATTTTTTTATTCTTTTCATTTATTCTAATAGATTGGTTCTGTGTGTTCATCTTGAATACTTATTAAAGTATTTTCACAAAATATTCAATAGCTGAAGCCCATATAAAATAAACTCATAAAACTTTTTTAATAGCAAGTGCATTGTGTTTTGGAGAGTGAAAAATGAGAGAAGGGATGGCATGTCATGGCATCTACAGTGAACTGTCTTGTTTTCCCTCCCTGTTTGAACCTGCTCTGCCTCAGCTTTGTCCACCCCAATCTTCCTTCAGCTCTGATCATCTCAACAGGACCATTCAGTTTCCTTGCTTGTGGTAAGCCAAGTCCTTTGGCTTTTGGTTCAGCATCAAAAGCAGTGATAGGTTTATGCTCCACAGACCTGCTCCCAAGAAGCTCAATTGTCTCTTCAGAGACTGTAGCAGGTTTGGTCATTGCCATCAGAGAATAGCTTGGAGAACTTGAAAAGATGAGCCTGGCTGAAGATGTGCAAGATGGCTGTTTAGCATACAGCTCACTTCTGAAACTGTACAGGTTTCTTCTCCCCATTCCAGCTCAAACATACTGAATGCTTGGTCCTAGGCAGAAAAGGTTTTCAGAGCTATAAATACAGACTGTGGGCAGCCTTGATACAGATGACTGTCTGTGCAACACAGAATATTTTAGTGAAGAGAGGGAGCCAAATTACAGTGCGTGTCCAGGCAGAAGGAATGCAGAAAGATAACTGGATGCACGTCATGCGGTATAATTGCACAGTAATATAGCAATAATGTAAAATAAGGAATTATTTCAGGAAAGGAATGTGAAAAATACAGGTTTAATGGTGACTAGGTGCATGTTCCAGGCAGAATGTTTTTCTGCTGCAAGGCAGTTTTTAAGTGAGAAAT
>NW_008666456.1:5678-11803 GCF_000695815.1 Acanthisitta chloris | reverse complement strand
CTGAACTAGTGGTCTTTCCTTCCCTGTTAATTCCTAGAATTTCTGCACCTCATTATCTAGCTGCTGTTATCAGGATGCCATTAATTGTCAGTTTCTCTCACTGTTTCAGTTAGAAAGCAGCACACTACAAGCAATACTGCTAAAATAAAAGGATGTCATACTCAAAATAACCTGTTAGGGTTTATTTTGGAACAGAATGTTCAAGAGCTTGGTATATGGTAAAATGTTTTCTGTGTACCTGAAATGTAAGCCCATTTCAGAGCAAGTCCAGCACTGGAAATAATACATTTTCTTTTTCCAATTGTGCCATTATGCAAACAGTTAACCTGGGATTATGCTGGTAGCCCCATAAAACTGGCACATACTTCAGATATTAGGTAAATGTCTAAATCAGCAGATCCCTTCCTGTAGAGTCAAGGGTTTGCTAGTACTCTGTTTGTGAGCTTGATTCCCCTGAGTTGTCCGAGGGATGGAGGAGACAGAAAAGGAAAAGAAGCACTGACATTTACTGCCAATGTATGTTGTTAGTGCTGAAGATTTCAGGCATGGTTCCTGTAATTTAATGTGATACAACTTGTACTTACTGTCAGAAGTCCTCAAAGTTAATTTCCTCACTGGATCTGAGCGGAACACACTGGGAAGGTTTGCTTCTTGATATTATTCTATATCTGAAGGGGAGACATAAGGATTTGGTGGTTTGTTTCTTTAAAATTATTATTATTATGTATCATGGAGGGAATTCACATCAATTCCTTCTGTTTTAGTGCAGTATAGAGTAGAAAAGGGGAAAGAAAGGATTCTACAGTAGCTTTGCAGAGAAGATCTACTTGCGTGTGATGGAAAATGTGCAGATTTGCTGGTCATCAGGATGCTTAAATTATTTCCTGTAACAGAATATACACAATTTATGCTTTATGTGGGTTATAATACTCTGAATGTTAATGCTTTATTGACTTAATACACCATCAAGGAATTTGTGAGCTTTTTAACATGCATGTAGATCTTCCCATATGATGATCATCATCATAAATTTCATGTCTTTGGAGATAGGAAATTGTCTATTGCACTTTTGTTTCTGGTTTATTAATTCCAGTAACTTTATCTTTGGTATTGCTGTGTTGAAATACAGTGTTTGTACAATACCCAACAGAATAGTATTTTTTGTTTAAATAATTGAAATATGGTTAATCTTTTTTTTCTTACAGAAGTTTTGATGTTGGGCTACATCGCTTTCTGGTCAGGTAAGCTAATGCTTATTTTGAATTGCAATTGCATGTTGTGTTTTAACCTCAACTGGCAGCCAAGCCCCACACAGCCATTCTCTCACTCCTACTGTGGTGGGATGGGGGAGAGAATTGAAAGGGTAAAACTGAAAAAACTTGTGGCTTGACGTAAAGACAGTTCCATATGTAATGCAAAAGCTGCATGTGCAAGCAAAGAAAAGCAAGAAATTCATCCCCTGCTTTCATGGGCAGACAGGTGTTCAGCCATCTCCAGAACCTCTTCAGGAAAACCTTGACTCAGGAAATTTCAGTGGCAATGTCTCAGTGACAATGTTCTACTCGTTCCTGAGAAAATCTTAGTTTTTCTTGTACTGAAAAAAAGCTTTTTAAAAGTATTTTCCACTTGTAACTCATGTACCTTCTTGCCTTTTAATAAGGTCAGTACCTTCATATGTTTTGAATTTTATAGAAAGTTGTTAACGTGGGGGAGAGTCTTATATTGTCAGCAGAACACCGAATTGATGCAATGCATGGGCAGGACTGTGTTCTGAAGATGAATAAGAAAGGGTTGAGTGTTTTGTTTGCTGACATTTAGAGGAATGAGGTGATTAAAAGCAAGGCACTTCAACAATGGAAGGGAGGTTAATGCATTTGAATACTATACTGAGGAACTGGTTTTGCTGTTTGGAGTCTTTTTATGTGGGCAACGTCACATGTATTCGCCAAGAATGTGTTTGCTTTCATTTTTAATAAAATACCTATTACTATCTACTGATCTTTACAAAGAAGTGTAATGTGTACCATGAAAGGTGAATTTTGCCTTGGTCTTCAAGCACTTAGAAAATTAATTCTATCATTCTGTCAGTTATTTCATCTGCCAAAATGTTGAAGTATCTGTTAGTGAAGAACTTTACCTTGGAATAATGAACCCAGTATGTATGAGGCAGAACATGCTGTTTGGGTCCCACCATAAGGATCAGGCATTGTTAAGCTTTCCTTGATTTGACCTTGCCATTGAACTCATTATTTGAGGCTGGTCATGCACTTGAAGCATGCACTTTCTAGTGTTTTCAGAACCCTGCTACTTGCTCTTGACTGTAAATAGTAAGAGAAGCATACAGCTCTGGACAGAATCATAAATGCCTAGGAACATTTCCCTGCTTAAGCTCAGAATCACTTGTAAGCATTCTCTTCACTTTGTCCTCAGCTTCTCTGGATTATCAGCACCATGGCTAAATCCAGGAAGAAATGGCAAATCTCTGCCCAAGGTGTGGGTGCCAATCGGGCAATAATACAAAGACTATACAAAAAATATAGACGATATGAGATCACATGAAGCTTATGTCACAGGGACAATCAAGTTTGCTTTAAGGTGGCACAGGCAAACCCACATCTCTCAGCCTTTGAGCAGTAGGCTTTGTAACATTAGGGTTATTTTGTGTATTTCTTTGCATGTAACACCACAAGTCTTAACAGACAGTTCTCTTTGTTAAAGCCATAGTGTTGATATTGGTGAAGATGTTTGTGTTTCAGTGTGTAGATAGAGGTTTTTCGACAACTGAATATTTTTAAATTCTGGTATCAGTTCTACAAAGTTAGATTCATCTATGTTTTGACCAGCAGATTTTTTTTTTTTAAAAAAAATCATGTAAGAAATTGAAAGCATCATATTAAGAAATGGTTTTAAAATATGCTACTGTTGTAAAGGAAATACAGTGCACAAGAAGGTCTGCTGGGAATGCACACAACTATTTAACCTAGAGTAGAATCATGGTAAAATCTATGAATTGAGATTTGAAATCCTCACGAGATGATACATTGTTTTAAATATAGTGACACCATCCTGCCACAGAACAGGGGAACCCAGTATGACACTTTCAAATGTAAAATGTGGGGCCAAGAAACCTAAAAATAGTCTCTGCTCAAAGGACAATCTGCCCAGTTAAATGCTGATTGAAGGAACTCGGACTGTTGTGGCCTGGCATACACAGTCAGTGGCTTCCCCAAGTGAAGCATGACACAAAGTATGACAAAGGATTAAAACTGCACAGGTTTTTCGGTGTTCTTAGCAGAGAATAAATAGAAAATAATTTCTGTCCACCTATCTAGCTGTGGCTTGAACTATGCTTCTGATACTGTATTTAAGATTGTCACAGTTAAGACGGACACACGACATAAATAAATCCACAGGAATAATGGTGAAAGGCAAAAGCTTCTTTTCTTTATTGCAAGTTAGCTGGTTTTATAAATTTTTACATGAAGCGTGTCTTTTGTCCATTGGATATAACATGTTACAAGCAACCTGTCATTGGCTACAAATGACATAAGCACACATTTCATTTATCATCTTTTAAGACAAAAAGGCTTTCTCTTCTTTTGGCTCTTGTTCATCTTTTCTTGTGGTAAGCACGCCTCCTTCGTGCCTCCTTCTAGCTGCTGCAACCATTTAAGGGTACACGATGATAGGCTCAAGGTTGAAGTCTGCAAGGCCTTCAGACCAGCTGTCAGCTCCCACAGCTCCTACAGATCCCACATAAGATCACTCAGAATAGTTTAAAAATTCCATATGTGCTATTGATAGGTAGGTATTATACTAAAATGTCTAATGATGTGGTGTGTACTGACTTGGGCTGAACTGGATTCTGGGGCTACATTTCTAATCACTGTACTTGCGTGCTGGAATCAGGTGACATCGTGGCACTACTATTGGTAAAAGTAAAGTGCAATTTAGTACATTAGGGTCTGGGTTTTGAACATTTGTTAGCTACACCGTGTTTGGAGCGGGAATCCTGGATATTCACTGGGGGAAGGTCAGTACATTATCTGATGAAAACTGGGCTTTGGTAGTACTTATGACAAATATACTACTATACTTTGAAGGTCATTTGCCCACTGTTTTCACATAATGATATAAAAGAAAGTATTTGTTACTACTTTTAAGATTAGCAAAATTATTAATCATGTATTTAAATCACATGAGCTGTATACAAACATAGTAATAGTTTCCCAATGTGACTACGGGAAAAAGAATCCTTTATCTTCTAAATCTGAGCATTCTCAGAATGGAGCAATGGGTGTATTTTGAGAGTACAGAATATGTAGAAATAGCTTTTGGGGTAGCAGTTTAGAGAGGAAAGAGCAAGAGAGAGGCTGCCTGTTGCTCTTTGCTCACTGAAGCTGTTTTATCCAGGCACTTCATCCAGTGCTGAGAACAGGGCATTGGATGAAATGAAATTGTGAACTTGTGAGAATATTTACTGTCCTAATGCCAAACAGTGCTTCCTTTAGGGCAGCACTGATGAGGGCAGTGGAGAAGAATGACAGTTCCTGCGGGTATGATTCTTTTGAAAAATCTCTGTGCTTTCAGCACTGCTGTGCCTTTGAAAAAGTGTGAATCATACTCATTTCAGTACAGATCTGGCTTTGAAGAGAGCTGCAGGACCACATACCCCCAGTATCTCCCAAAGGTGTCCATCTGTCAGCAGTGCTCTCAGCTCACTCCATGGTTTGCAATTACTTTGGCTTGTTTAGAGTTGCAGGTTGTTTAGGTTTAGCTTATTCCATGGTACAAAGGTTCTCTGAACACAAAACTCGAAAATCACTGCTTTTTCTAGTTTTCTTGAGTGAAACATGGCATAGTTTACCTCTGGGATCAAAATTTACTATATGTAGTCACCTCATGACTTTTAGTTAGGAAAAGGGCACCTCCTTGTACGGACAGAATGGTCCCATGGGGCAAGAGGCATTATGGTTCTAACTAAGGTATGATTATGAAGGAATATATGGAAATATCTGTTCATCAGCTGGCTCAATTCCTGGTTTAGTTTTCTGTAGAATCCCATAGGACCTCACATCTTCAAGCCATCCTAAGCCAAAGAAATCTATGCCTCTGCTTAAAAAACCCCTCGAGCCATTCTTATCACTATTTTTATTGCGGAAAAAAACCCCAAGACAACCAAAGAAAACAGCAAAACAAAACCAACCAAGAACAAGAAAACACCACAACAACACAACCTAACAATTCCGAGCTTCCCCTTTCTCTTTAATACAAACAGGTCTTGGAAAGTCAACATGTGATGCAGCAGTTCTCTATCACTAGGTAAGCTTAGTTGTGATTCTGGGCTCTAACAGCTTGACACAAATTCTCTGCTGGGATGCTATATGGGGTACAGTGTAAAGCATGGCCCTCTGTTAGGGTTTGGTAGGAGCTCCTCTGTTGCTTTAAGGAATTTTCCCCCATACATATTGTCAGATGGTCGGATACTTAAGAGAGACAAAGGACCTCAGCCAACCGGGACAGATACTAGCGCCCAACGTGGGACTCGAACCCACGACTCTGTGCTTGAGAGTCCTCTCGCTCTATCTGGTTCACTGAATACTTTATTCCTGCACAAAACCCTCTCAGGTGGTGGCCACAGCAGCTGCCTGTGTCCTCTGAACAGACACCCTCGTGTGAGTCTTTGCCAGATGATCTGTGAACTCCTGGTAAGGAGACTTGGTGAAGACAGTCTGTTTCCAGAGGTCAGGAGTCAAGTAGCTGTACGTCTTGGAGATGGCATCAGAAGTGGCTTTGGCGAAGTTGCCCAGGGTGGCAGTGCAGCCTCGTGCCGACGTGTAGCAGTCATCAATCCCAGCCATCATTAGCAGCTTCTTGGGCACAGGGGCAGAGACGATCCCTGTGCCACGCGGAGCTGGGATCAGCCGCACCAGGACAGAGCCACAGCGACCTGTCATCTTGCAGGGCAAAGTTACGATTACTAAACTACTTTCTTCTTTTTTTCTTTTGCGTCCGGCGCGGGGGAAGGGGGGGGTGCATCCCGTGGCGCAGACCGACAAAGGCTTAGGTGTTTCTTGCTCCTCCGTTAGTGGCAGAGGCACTGCAGCAGAGTCCTCCTCCTCCTC
>NW_008666456.1:0-5524 GCF_000695815.1 Acanthisitta chloris | reverse complement strand
ATTTTCACCTGTACCCAGTTAAGCACAACTTTAAGTTGCAGCGGAGCTGTTATGAGCTCATATATGTCTCTCTCGGGGGATGACTCTCTGTTCCCCGTGTTTACCACAGGTCACCTCTCGTCTCCGGAGGGATTTAGTGCCGACTCCTGCTTCCTTTCAGCAGCTCATTCAAAGTTCTGTGGGACTCGCAGCCTGCCGCTCAGTGAGGTGGTTAGCAACTTCTCACGCCGCCGATGCGATGCGCATCACGTCGGGGTCACCAATTTGCCGCGATGGAGAGACAGGACGCAGCTTGATGCAAGCAACATGTCCGTTTATTGTTGTTTTTTACAGATCCTTATAGTCCCTTTGCTTAGCATATTCCCTGCTGATTGACTTATTCTAAACATTAGGCGTGTACCAACTGGTCAACCTAAGGCACAACAGCTTGTTGTTTTACCCCAGCAACGTCCCAACTCGGGGCTGGTGAGCCAGCACGCAGGCGCTTTCTGTTCAAGGGTCCCATCTCCACACCTACTCCTCCCAAGGCCCTCAGGCAACAAGTCCCAACACATCCCCTGACTAGCCCAGACATGCTGGAGCCTTGCTGAATGCAGCCAGGCCACTCCCCACATTGTAGCTGGGCTAGGCAGCACAGTGTTAATGAGATTCCACTTTCTTGCAACAACATTGATAAAGGTAGTTGGAAAAACACCTCTGCATTTGAAAATGCTATCCATGAAGGCCCACAAGGATGCATACTTTCTTCTCTGCTGTGTCAAGAAGTTTGCCTTTTTGGTTCACTCTGTGTCCTGGTCATCTAGTCATTCTTACATAATGCACAATAATCATAGAATTATACAACAGTTTTGGTTCTAAAATCACCTTAAAGATCACCTAGTCCATCCTGCCCTGGAATGAGCAGGGACAACTTCAGCTAGGTTGGGTTGCTCAGGGCCCTGTCCAACCTGACCTTGAATGTTTCCAGGCAGGAGGCATCTCCGCCTCTCTGGACAACTTATTCCAGTGTTTCACCACCCTCATTGAAATTAAAAATTGCTTTCTAATATCTGTTTGACTCTACCCTCTTTTAGCTTAGAGCCATTGCCCTGGATTCAGTCGCAGCAGGCCCTATTTCACAGTCTGTCCCCATCTTTCTTATAAGCCCCCTTTAAATATTGGATGGTTGCAATATGGTATCCCTGGAGCCTTCTCTTCTTTAGGCTGAATAATCCCAGCTCTCACAACAGTGTGTGCCCAAACTTCAGCAAACTGAAGCATTTCCTCAAGAGCAAAAATCTGAGTGTGGTTCTGGAGGTTGCTCATACCCATAGGCTGCTTGTTTCCAGTAAGTGGTGTAGGTACAAGTATACCAGCTTCATCTTCCTGTGCCCTGGTAGTTCCTTAGCAGCTTTTACCCTTGGGACTTCTCTTTTCAGGTTATGCTTTTTGTCAGCATGTAACCTCAAGTCTTTTGCCATAAAAAATGGCCACAGTGCTGCCCACACCTTCCTTCAGACACCTTAAGGAAAACATGGTGCCCTAAGGAGCAATTTCTGCATTGTGTGGATTTTACTAGTCTATTCCAAATGAGGTTCATCCTAATCAGTATTTCCAAAGCTTTGTACAGCTTTACCTGAGAGTCCTGGATGACTGGTTGGAGCAGATGCGTTTGATTTTTATATGTAACCTGTGTGACCTGCTGAGTAAACAATACTCTTTTCTTTCATATAACCTGCAGTATATGTGTGACAGTTTTGTGTCTCTATTTCATTTTTCTCACTGGGATCAGTGCTGGCACAAAAGTGCTGTATTGATTAAGTAGAAATGTACCCGGATGAAGGAAAACAATTTATAGCTACCCATAATCATCCAAGTAATGTAGAGAGTAAAACCTGCCAAAGATGCAAGTGACACACTGCATCATTCCACTTAAACCTACTGATATGCTTCCTGGGAAAGGATCCAGTGATGCTAGTACTGAGTTTGTCATATGCACATAGGTGGGAGCACTGTGTGTAGAATGTATGCAGCTGCTGTGCTTGCATTCTCTTTTGGGTCCTTTCTGCCTCTAAGCTCTTGCCTTTAAACCAAGTGAGGTCTAGCAGAGCATGAGACTGTAGCAAGCATTTACCAGTCTTGACTCCCTTGGAGCTCTGTACTCCTCTGGAGCAGTGCAGATAAAGCCAGTGGAAATAGCAGAAGCAGTGCTTTCAGTCAAGAGTGTCCAGCTGTAATTCAAGGTTCTAGAGTAGACTAACACAGCAACAGACCGTTTCCCTATTCTTCTTGGGGAAAAAAAAGCCTCACTGTAATAGTGCCTCCTTAGCCAGGGAGCTAAGAAGAGCAAAAGGTGAATCTTGTGATGTAGATGCGATGTGTTGGAGACAGCTATTGGAGAGACTTGCTTGAAATTTTGTGATTAAATTAGCACATATTGAACCCAAGTATGTAGTCTTGTTGCTTATAAATGCAGTTGTAGTAATCAGTGCATGTGATTGAATGGCTGTGTGTCTAATTTATAAGTTGTTTTAAGGTTAAAGTGTTTATTTCGTTGCTGTGAAGAGGCAGTTGTATTAGCCTAGGCATTCTTTCTTGTTGTAAATTTCCTTTCAATGTGAGGCCTTAGGGTTTCTGTAAACCTCATTTTAAAGTTCTAAGACACAGAAGAGAATAGCAGTCAGTTCATCCATAGATATCTCTGCATGGAGGAGCTGAAAAATATATCTCTTTTTATAGAATACTACAGTTACATCACAGACTCCTGTGAGCTCTGCTCTTGGATCTGCTGGAAGTTTTGCAATGTTTGCTGCTGTTGGCAATTTTTGAAGGGGTCAGCACTGGTCTAATTGTGTTCCTGTTAAAAGCAGTGATAACACTGAGGTGATATTTAAAAAACACCCCAAAAAACAAGATGGACAGTGCTTGGAATCTTTTAAAATGTTCCCAACTACAAGATGCAGCCTTACCACAGCTAAAACTCCATAACTAGACTCCTGTGTGTTGCATTCAGAGGTTCTGTGACTGCTCTGCTATGTGTGTGCTGGGCTTAAGTATGAACTGTACAAGTGACCATGATGTATAAAATCAGTTGGGGTGTCGGTCTTAGAGTGGGATAGTGTCCAAAAAGCCTCATCTGTTTTAAAACAACCCAACTCAAAAAACTTGATGACGCAGTAATGAAGACTGGATGCTAAATTGCTTCAGGAGCAGCTGCGGTGTCTCAAACACCTTCTCAGAATTAAACCTTTGTTGTTTGTTTTTTGGTTTTTTTTTGTTTTTTGTTTTTTTGAAAGAGCAAACAATCTGTTGTTACATAATGAATTAGCATCGAACATGTTGCAAAAATAAGGCTGGGTTTTGTATAAACAAAACTGAATCTTTATGTAAATGTTATGTAAATGTGACATTTAACTTAAACTGTTGGAGTGAGGAAGTCAGGATTATCAATGTACAGATCTCATCATGTTTACGTGTTGCAACTGTGAATTAAAACAGTTTGTTATTTTTGTTGCAGGGTGTTTGGGTTACTATCTATGAGTAAGAAATGCACCGTTTGTGAAGCATGAAGTATTTAGAGATTCTGTTCAGGCTGCTTTTAAATAATTTTGCTGAGTATTTTAATGGAGTTGGATCAAAGGTTGTATTTCAGTGTAACAGAAGAAAGTATGTGCCCATCAGTCTTGAATCATCTGAGATTGTAAGGATTATGAATATATTCTTTGTGTAGTCAAGAAAATTGTGTCACAGGAACTTTTTTGTCCCTGACTCTGAGCGTGTTGGAATTTGGCTGGAGTTTACGTGTGGTTTCAGTCAAAGGAACTTTGAATCTTTTACAGCTCAAGCACCCTGAGTTACTGTCGTGGTTTAACCCCAGGCAGCAGCCAAGAACCATGCAGCCTCTCGCTCACTCCCCCACCAACGGGATGGGGGAGCAAATTAGAAGGGTAAAAGCTACAACAACTCATGGGTTGAGATAAAGACAGTTTAATAGAGAAAGCAAAAGCTGCACACACAAGCAAAGCAAAACAAGGAATTAATTCACTGCTTCCCGAAGACAGGAGCTGTTCAGCCATCTCCAGGAGAGCAGGGCCCATCACGCGTAACGGTTCCTTGGGAAGACAAAAGCCACCACTCCAGATGTCTCCCCTTCCTCCTTCTTCCTCCCACCTTATATACTGAGCATGATGTCATATGGTATGGAATATCCCTTTGGTCAGTTTGGGTCACTTGTCCCAGCTGTGTCTCCTCCCAATCTCCCATGCATCCCCAACTTCCTTTGCCAGTGTGGCAGTACAGAAAGCAGCAAAGGCCTTGACTCTGTGTAAGCTCTGCTCAGCAATAACAAAAACATCTCTGCATTATCAACTCTGTGTTCTGCACAAAACCCAAACATAGCCTCATACTAGCCGAAGAAAAGAAAGTTAACTCCACTCCAGCCCAAACCAGCACAGTTACAAAAGTGAATATATAAGAAATATTAGTTACATAAGAAATATTATTAATGTACTGCTTCTAGTTCTACTAAGCACTTCTAGTTAAAGCTAAACATGTATAGTTTCATATGACCTAGAGTATATGTTTAGAGAATTCTTATTAATATGGGCAGAGATTTTTTACAGAGAGAACTCCACTCCAGCCCAAACCAGCACAGTTACAAAAGTGAATATATAAGAAATATTAGTTACATAAGAAATATTATTAATGTACTGCTTCTAGTTCTACTAAGCACTTCTAGTTAAAGCTAAACATGTATAGTTTCATATGACCTAGAGTATATGTTTAGAGAATTCTTATTAATATGGGCAGAGATTTTTTACAGAGAGAGTGATCAGGCATTGGAATGGGCTGCCCAGGGAGGTGGTGGATTCACCATCCCTGGAGGTTTTCAAGATGAGACTGGATGTGGCACTTAGTGCCATGGTCTAGTAATGATGGTAGGGGGGGACTCGATGCTCTTTGAGATCTCTTCCAACCAGGTTGATTCTATGATTCTAATTTTGTTTTCTACTTGATGAATTCCTTTGTCTTTTCCCCTTTTAATGTTGTCTCTGCCTCTCCTACATGTTGTGGTCCATATTTGTACTTAGGCATGCTAAGAGACATGATTACAGCTTCTAAATAGGAGGTTGTGGTTGGTATAAAGTTCAGTGTCAGAGTTATTTCATGTTTTTTTTTGTTTCAGATGTGCTTCAGAAAGCCCTGCGCTATTTTTATTGGAATTTTTAAGATGTAGACCAGAGCGGGGAAAAATTGTGGGAAAAAAATAGGATGGAAAAAGAGCATTCTTTTCTGCTCCAGCTTCTGGTGAATCAGTTGAATGCAGCACAGTACATGAGATAGTAGCCAGTACACGCTGGCTTTGTAGTCTGCCCTGCTGCTGCTCTGAGCTTACCGTCCGTCCTCCCTCCGAGAAAGAACCGTGTGACAAACCTCCCTGCCGCGTGCGGGAGGGAAGAAATCCTTCATTGCCAGTGGCTTTTACATTGTGCCCGGCCGAAGCTGGGGGAGCGGCGCCCGCTGGGTGTCCCTGCGCGGCCGCTCG
>NW_008666455.1:115940-139781 GCF_000695815.1 Acanthisitta chloris | reverse complement strand
GGGACGGGGAGAGGCTCTCCCGCCGCTCCCGGCGCTCTCTTTCCTGCCTATTTCCCCGCGGGCCGGTCAGTGCGGTTCTTCTCTCCCCCCCTTTCTTCTCCTCTTAATTAACCTAAAAATAACCCAAACGGATTGAAATCGCTGCTCGGAGACGGAGGGGAAACACACCAAGCGAGGAGACGGGAGGAATAAGGCTCTGTGGCTCCGTACGTGAAACGGCCACGGAGGCGGTGAGAAATGAAACTAAAAAACAACTGTTTTCTATTTACAATTTTAAATAAACAGAACAGCCTTCCCCGCGGTGTTTGTCTAAGTGCAGCAGCATTGCTGCTGTGTAGGTCATGAAAAGGTTGGTGCATAGTTTAAAACTTCCCATTCTGTTAATTTCTTAAAGAACAGTCGTTCATAGTCTGAGCACAAAAGCTCATGATTTAATGAGGAACAGAAACAAAATCTCTGATTGTTGGTGTTTCAAACTTCATTGGAGTCCTCTGGCAACCACAAGTTGATCCTCTGCAGCTTCAATACCCTTTAGCCCTCCATATAAGAGTACATGCTGAATAGAGGACAATGCCTGGTTGTTATGTTTATTTACCCTTACTACAAGCTGGGTTAACCTCTTCAAAACAGCTTTACTAAGCCCGTTAACCACACAGCCCACATGATCTGTAGCCGTATCCCTAATGTGATGTAAATCTGACTTGAGACCATATGCACGAGTTCTGCTGCATTGTGTCTCCGAAAACTACAAGTTTATTGCCGTCCAACCCTTCCCGGGCTGGACGCTTCCAGGAGGAAACTCTCTGAATAGCGACTGCTTAAAAAAAGAGAAGAAAGTCAAGAGTCCCGCATTGTAGGAGCTATATTTTTATTGGCTGTTGCACATTTGCAGAAGGGTGGTGTGGGGAATGCGAAGCTTGCACAGGGCAATGATTTTCATCACCATTATTGCAACTGGTGCGTAATTATTTGAGGCTTTGCTCTTTCTGCCGGGAGTTCTGCATCGGAGAGGGGAGAAGTACAGATAGAAATAGAAGCCATTGACTCAGTTTCCACCTGTTCTTTTAACAGAGCTCACAGCTGACGTTTTGCCTTTCTCCTTCAGTGAAGTCATAATCCTGCATTTGTAGTAATAATTGTGATGTCACACAGTTGGTGATGTAACTGTCGCAGGCTGTGAGTAGAAGATGAGCTGTGCAGGAGTGGACAGTGGTTTGAGCCAGGAATAGTTTTAGTAATTAGTAACTGTGGCAAGCAAACTATGACAGATCTGCAAAATGGAAATGAATTTCTGCTTAAGCTTGACGTCTTTAATTTCCCCCCCCCCACACCCTCCAAGTATTATAGTCATCTTTTAAAACAGCTACTGGGGCCCCATGTCGAGAGCTTCATTTACCAGCTCATTTTTTCTTGATGGCTGTGGCAAGCGTAACAATGTTCTGTGCCTGCTTCAGTAATGGCATGTCGATCATGCTCCCTTGGAAAGTAAATGCTCCCTGGAAAAGAGAGAATATAAACTTCCTGAGAGACCTTTGGAAATCGTAGTTGGCTTGTCTTGTTCTTTAAAAACATATCCATTTGCCAAGAAATATCATCCCCCACAGGAATCCTGAACAAGTTTTAGGAGACAAACCAAGACAGGACATGTGCCTTTAAAGAAATGTGGAAGGCAACAGGCGCTCCAAAGAGAAGGCGAAAAGAGAGAGGAAAGAGAACCCCAGTGTGCAGCCAGCCTGTTTCAGCCTCTCCAGTTGGCAAACATTGGTGGCCAAGAACAGTGAGGCCGCGTGTGCCAGCTGGGGAGAGGGGCTGGCAGACACAGCACCTGGGGGGCAGCTCTGTTTCTCACCTCCAGCATCACCCTCCAGCATCAATCCAGGGCTGTGGTACAGGGTCAGTGTGAAACTGACTGCAGACAGAGGGCAAAGCCAAAAAAGCTTTGTCAGGAAACAGCAAGGGCCATTTGCAGGGGTGGAGGGAAGTTTTCTTGACTTGGGGGTTTGCTGAGGTTGTGGTGCTGCTGCACCTCTCCGCTAGGTCTCCAGTGCTCAAGATATTCTGGGCCTGTGCTTAGAGCCAGAGACTGGGATAAAAGCTGAAAAAAGCAAATGGGTGGCACAACAATATTGCCCAAATCTGCTCTGGAGCCAAGGTAAAGCCCACCTGAGCCCTACATATAGGGAGTTTCCCCAAATGGATGCAGAACTACTCAGCATGCCTCAGTAGTGATCTGAGAGCCAGGACAAGTTTCAAAAGTCACTTTGTATTTATTCGTATGGGCTTTTTGTTGGTACCATGGTGGCAAGTTTAAAACAACTAACTATGAATCATAGTTAAATCTATAAGAGAAGACACATGTTTTGAATAGGGCCGAGCCTGAGTTGTTCACTCGGATGCTTCAATCCACACATGTTGCTCAGGTAGGATTTGGAAGATAAAACACTGCATGAAGACATGCCAAAGTTCCATAACAAAGAAAAATAATTTTATTTGGTATTCTAACAGTACTTTGGCACATTTAAAAAGAACAAAAATCCTCCAAAAATCAAAGGTGCAATCCCTTCTGTGAAGAATTCAGAACTGAGGGCCTGGCCCCAGCATTGCATGGGATGTCTCTGTGAAGCATTGCACGCCCTTTTCATGTCCTGCTGCAATCGACACAGGATCTCAGGCTGGCCTGAGATTTGACAGTGAGGAGGCTAACCAAGAACAGGGTAAGAATGATAGCAGCATGTGTGTCTGCACACGTAGCAGCTGAAAAGCGAAGGACAACAAGCTGTTTATTGTTTTCTGGTTTTCATTTGAGGCTCGATAATCATTAAATAGAAGACTCCAGTAAGTAAAGTGAAAATATAACCCATTTGCAAAAATGTTTAAGGAAATGCATTGCTCCAGTGGCATATCTAGACTGAGAGAAGCAGTATTAATTAAATATTAAATCACGTTCTGGAATAGTTAAGACAAAAATCCACTGTAAAAGGTAATTGAAACAAATCAATATTGTTGTCTGTTAGAACAAGCTGTATTAAAGCCATTGAAAACCTAATAGTAAAAACTATTATTTTATACAAAGTAGATTTTCCTACTATAGCTTGCAATATTTTAAGTAGGTTTGGAGAATTATGGGACTGACATATACTCAAGGGCTGATGCTTTGAATTGAATTTTTTTTGTTTACAGAGCACTCAATCAACTCTACCTTACCCAACAACACCAACATTAATATTATTGTTATTGCCATTAATAATATACCACTTTTTATTCTAGCTACTTATCAGTAATTTTCACTTATACTTCTAAATCTTTACAGAAAATGCAGCCTCGAACTCTTCCATTTATTAACTGTTGTGAAAATAGATTGGGAACTAAGTAAACATTTTATGACATAGGACTAATTTGGAATAATTCATGTCTATTCAGAGATCTCAAACTGTAAGACACATTTTTTTTCACTGTGAGAAAAACATGTTTTAGTTGAGCCTAATCTTCTATAGGCATTCCGTAATGTCTATTCAGTAACACCTGATTCCGTGGCAAAGTAAGGAGTAAAACTATTTCAGTAACAACTATTGCTTACAGGAGCAATTTGCATGTGGGATAACAGTGATAAGTAGAAATATATTACGGTCTGAAATCATCCTTCCTAGTTCTGTGAAAGGCTGACTTAGATGCTCTGTTATCCTAAGCACCTGCAATAGTTTGCAGAAAGAGATGGGTGCCTAGCAATGTTAATTGTGATGTCTGGTGGTCTGAATCATGACCAGGAGGTCACTGCCTGGGTACAGGATGATCTGCAGTCAGACACCTCTGCCGGTGCCTAAGTTGTAGCACGATGAATCTGGGTCAGAATGTCTTTTCTATAAAGCAAGAGTTAATTAAAGAGCATGCTTGTCCTCCCTTCATTAAAATAACATGTTTAGAAAGGAAACCAGGATAGCAGTGTGTATATGGACCCATGAACACTGAACCACTTGAGATCTGCTGTACATTCCCTGCTTGTCAGGGGCCAGCTGTATTTTGCGTTGCTAGGAATTTGAATTCTTGAAGGAAAAAAATGCCTTTTTTTTCCCCTAACAGCAAAGAGTAACATGAAGAAGTTGGCTTCTCTGCCTGTTCACTCCGAGGCTTATTTTCTCCCTGCTAATTTGCAGTGTTGAGCTAAAGTCCAGAAAAAGAAACCGATTTTAATGCCACTGAATATACTCTATTCACTGCCTCTTTTTACACCCACAGGTTTCAACAGATAGGAAATACCAGTAATTATAGCTTTGTCCCCATGCTCTTTTTTCCAATTCTGCTAGATGAAATTTGCCTTTAGCACTCTTTTGATTTTCTTTTGCATGAATATAAAGAAAACACGACTTTCTATAAACACCATTTGCTTTGATAGCATTAATCTGGGGATTAATTTAGTCATAGATCTAAATTTTTTTTTGGCTAATTTTCTCAACAATCTCACACTTCCAGCCTGTACTTAGACTTCCAGTAGTTCAACTGTGGGACCAAGGGTATGTTCTTAAGGAAGCCTGCAGCATGAACGGGAACAGCAGTGGGTGGGTAGTGCAAGGCTGGGGTTTGCATCCATTGCGTTCGGTGGCTGGGGTTCCTGCTCAATGTGTAACCATATAAATCATTCAGTGGGAGCCTTTTCAGAAACCTGTAAAGGGACCCTGCTATCAGGCTAATCAAACGTGCCAGACCTGCCCTGGGAAGAGACAGGCCCTCCAGGTAAAGGCTGATGGAGATGCTGGGAAAAGGAGTGTCCAGGAGGCAGAGCCACTGACCGTGGGCACAGCCTCTGGGTGATGATGTACAGGTGCAAGGAACTTGGGTGGAATGAGAAGTGGAGGAATGGAGGACAAGTGTGGCACTGAGCAGATATCAGTCTGGAAGTGCAGCCCTTCTGAGGAATGGGTGGATTTGTGGGCCAAAGACTCTGCCCCTGTTTTAAGTGATGCAGCACATATTCTGCTGTGCCTATCCAGTGCCATCCTTCATGCAGGCTCACAGTGAGTGTGCTTAAGGCAAAGCCCTCTGAGAAATAGGGTGACTTTGGCACTCACCAGCCTGTAGGGTATGGGAGCTGTAAGGGCACTTTAGCTGGTCCATGATGTACAGCTGTGAAGGCAGAACAACACACAGCAGAGGGGTTTGTATTTGCACACCCTCTGGGCTCCCTCAGCCTGATTGTTCTATGCCTCTGTCAGGGCAGATCAGGATGAATCAAGGAAGAAAGTGAATGGGCAGCATTTCCCATTTGGGTTATCGTGCAGACGAGCTAGGAGTCCTTCCCAGTCGACTGAGAAGCAAGGAAAGACTCAGAGGTGTTTCTGTCTGGATAGCTCTATAAGGGCAGTGTAAGAGAAAGGTGGCAGACTCATCTAGCTCCTCTTCTCTGTCTCTGGCTACTGCAGCTGCCCACAGAGCTCACCAAGCATTCATTTCTCTGTCTCTGTTTCTTGTATCAGACCACCTTCTCCAGGCTGGATGATTCAGGACTAGTACTGTGAAATTTGCTGCATCCCTCAGGAACCATGTGGTATTATTCATAATAACATTTAATGCTCTGTTAGAACAGTAGAAACATTTTAGAAAAGTAAGAGATATTTAAGCAAGATGCAGGCCATGCTGAGTGAAGTCTTATCAGCTCCACTTTGAGTTTCAGTATGTCCTAAAATGCTTTGAGAATGGAACTGAGAAGACTTGGCCAATACAGAAAACAGCTGGAAGGGAATAAAAATTATAGAAAGCTGCTGGTTTGTTTGTTTGTTTTGGAAGGAAATGGCAAAAAATTATAGTCTTAGAAAAAAGAGAATCGAGAATGGTCAGTGATAGAAAGATCCATCCTACAGATAAGAGAAGTGATAAGGTGGAGTTGACAGAGAAAAGTCATTTTCACAGGTCAGGAGATAAAGATATAGGCTTATGAAAAAGGGGGGCAAATCAAGCTGTGCAGTAGTAATAACTAATGCAATAAATTTCCAAGTAGCTGTGGAGAGACTGAAGAGATGCAGAACCAAACCTTGTAACACATCTGTTTGGCAGAGATTTGCTTGTACCTTATGAACCTCCTTTTGGATAAATGCAGCCACTACCACCAAACACTGCTCAGATGTAGCAAAGTTCAACGTGTAATTGAGGACTCTTCTTTGACAATTTAGAAGACAACTCTGGCCATGTACTGCCATAGATCTTGGACATGGCTCTTGTCATATCTATATGTCATCCTTATAGATTTCCTTTACCTATAAGAAATGGCATCTATCAAATTGTGAAAGAGTCTCAGTATTGGTTTGTTATTTACCATGACCAAAAGATGAACACATTAATGCAGTGTTTCCTGGAACATGATGACCTCTTTTCATGTCGGTCTATGTGTGACAGCATCCAGGAACATCTGCTTTGTGAAATGTTTGGGAGTTGGAAGATTTATACATTGTGAAATGTTGGGAGATTTATCAAGCTAAGAGCTTGATAAATTCATAAGACCATGTCATAAATAGAGTATGATGTTTTTAAAGGCAAGAAGCATTTTACCTTTCTAGAAGTTAATGGACAGGGTTCGGGGTCCATAATTTCTGTGGTGTCTGGGGACCAATATGTGCCGGTGGAACCAAAAGAGGGGAACAAATGATACAGCCAATTTTCTTGCTAGTGTTTATCATGTGTATAATGGAATTGTGTTATATATGGAATTGTGTTGACTTTGGCTACAACAAGTGATGGACAGGATGAAAAGTGAGGTACCCTTCATGGTTTTTTTCGGAAGATCAGGGAATGTAAAGTTTTATACTTTCTCATATGTCCTGAAACATTTTCATATAATATGCAAAGTTATGTGGGGTTTTACTCCCACCATCTTTTGTGTCCTTATGTACCACTGGGTTAGGGAGAGAATAGCTGGATAAAACTATCATGGTACAGAACATTTAAGGCACCTCATAGTTATGTGAAACAATTATCTCTGAGCTTTGGATTAAAGTACTTCAGTTAATTAAAGTAAAATAATAATTGTTCTGGGACATGTGGGACAGTGATCAGATGAGCTAGTCCCCTTTGGCTGGCAAGATGGAAGAATTAGATGTACTCCTGCTCCTGGGAATGCTTGTGGCTTTTTCCTCAGCATTTGCTCCATCTGTGGTTATCTGTGCCTCTAACCACATCCATCCCAATGACTGCAATGAGCTCACTAAGAGGGTTACTGCAGACCCTCAGTTCTTAGGCCACTGTAATCTACTAATCACCTGCATTGGTCCTGAATGTGCTCTCTGTTGGCAGATGGGACTCCAAACATAAGCACTGGATGTAAGAACTCTGTGCTCTGTTTCAGGAACCACTGTTGATATTATTTATTACCTCAGTCATTGGCAATTCTTTGCTAACAAACCTTTGATTTGATGCCTTGTTCTACCAGATCTCATCATGCATGTAGCCAACAACTTTAACTCCCACATGACAGTGACTGGGATTTTCTCAAAGATATTTATATGGTTTAGATTAGGACTGTGGCTTGTCTACAGCAGAAAGAAAAGAAATCAATTGTTTTGTGTCAGATGAAAGAATATAGCCAATAGTGCTAGGTTAATTTGTTGTGTTTGTCAGCTGTCCTGGGCCACTATGTAGAGAGAGCCAACTTTTTCAAAAGCAGTTTC
Organism: Acanthisitta chloris; assembly: GCF_000695815.1. Lineage (NCBI taxonomy): Eukaryota > Metazoa > Chordata > Aves > Passeriformes > Acanthisittidae > Acanthisitta > Acanthisitta chloris. The sequence goes on along the minus strand of NW_008666455.1, from coordinate 132,129 downwards.
ATTTGAGAATCTAGTCAAGCTATTTAGATGACAGGCTTGGAGGTGCTAGGGGATCCTGGTGAATAGGTAAGGTTTTGACACAGGGGAGACTCTGGATAGTCAGGCTAGTGGAAGAAAAGGAAAAGCAAGACAAGGTAATGTTCCATTAAACTGCAACATGAACAAGAAAGCACCTGCTGCTGAATTTTGAATTAAGTACAGACCTAATACAGGGGCTAGCTAATGCTTATGGAATTGCCAAAACCCCCTCTGCCACTAGTTAAAGTGATTATTGATTGAAAGACAAGCAACCTCACAAGTGAGGAGAGGTCCTTTGACAGCACTCTCCTATCACAGAGTTAGAAATACTGCCATGCTGATGAAGATTTGGGCTTTTTTTCAATTACTTTTCTCAACAGTTTAGCTAGCAATACTTTCCTTTGCAGACCAAACCCCTGCAATGAGTGTGTGGCAGTTGGGTTATCTCCTTGTCCTACTTGGCTGCCTTCTGAGCAGATGTGCATCTAGGACCTAGGGGAAACAGGCAAAGGGGGGACCAATGAGCCAGCCACCCTTCTCTCCTCCACCCCCTTCATCATTAGGAGATGTCGTGAGTTAAACAGAGCTCCCACACTGCTCTGGCAACACGGGCCAGAGGCTGTGTGTGAATACAGCCATTGTCTAAATAAGTAATTATGTAAGTCCCCTTCCAACCCCTGTGACCTGTGTCAGCGCTTGCGGGCAGATGCCAGGCTAAATGGAAACGAGCAGAACAGGCGATGCCAGCTGGCCAGGGCAGACCTTGCATGCCTCCTACAAGGGGAAATGGAGAACCCATATAGACAAGCATCCTCAAGCCTCCAGATGCAAGAAATCCTGATCCCCAATTATCTGAGAAACACTAATTCTTTCCATGGTAATTCAGTGACTCATCCACTTCTGAAACCCAAATGTCTAGTTATGACTTTTTGGAGACAACAAAAATACATGGAATAAACCCACTAAAATCTGCTTGGGTTTGAGAACATTGCCTCTAATCCTGCACAATAGTAACTATTATAAGGAAATAAGAGTTTTGTGTTCTGAAAGAAGGGCAGATTTGCTCTTCTGAGGGGGGAAGAGAGCAGGTGGATGGCAAAGGCTCCCCCTAAAAAGCACGGCATTCAGGAAGATGATTCCCCTGGGATTAATGAAAACACACATTGTTTAAGTGACTCCCTGCAGAGGAAATTTGGAAATCTTTGCTTTGGGGCTTAAAAAGAACGCTTGGATTTGCCTACAGGTAATGAACAAAAGAGAAGAGAGTCCTGGTCGCAGCAAATGGCGTTGGGTCTGTGCCTGGGGGAGGAGTGATTATCCTGACCACAAAGGAATGACTTTCTCTTGAAACAGAAGGTTGAGACCATATTTTTGGGGAAGTCGAGAGTAGGAAATAAGCTAACAGCTGTGATGGTGCTGAATGCAGGTTTAATTAATTTTTTTCTTCTGCAAGCTGTAGCCAAAGCGCTGTCATAAAGAGCTGGGTCACAATTCCACCTCCTTGTAATGAACTTTCAAAGGTTAGTGAGCTGCTAGGAGGTGTTCAAAGCTATCTGGGTCAACTGAGCATGTTTTCTAGGCTTTATCAAGATAGTGTCTCTCTTTCCTCTCTGCTCAGGCTTGTCCTGCCTCCAGAGCAGGCACTATAACCTATACTTATAGGTTTCTTTTAGCATTTTTGCTGTAGGTAGGAAATGCCCAAGCAACTAGGGCAGTCACATAGGACAAACTAAAGACTTCACAGACAGCAAGCTATATGGACAGAATTTTTTGGGTTATGTATTTGTGTATCCTCTCCTTTAAACCTTTTCATCTTTGCCTCTTTTCTGTAGCAATATTATGGGTTGAAAGACACATGTACACAAAATCCTTAGGGAAAATAAGTGATCCCTGAAAGGGTTTGTCAAAGATATCTTTTTGTCAAGAGGAGATGCTCAGTGGGTCTCTATGATCTGTTGAAGGAAGAGATGGATGGGGAGGGAATTTTGCAAAGTATCAACACCAGCAAGTTTCTGTAGCCATTTTGTTGATATGATGAAAACATTAAATATCACTAGCTTTTGTTTCTTTTTGCCAGTGTAAACTTCCACTGGAGTAGAAGTAGTCAGTGAGTTCAGAGGATAAAACAGTTTGTAATGCCTGAAGTAGGCCTGTTTGCATGAGATAGGCTTCTAGCTCTAGGAGCAGATGGAAGGACACAAAAGGTCAAGAAAGAAAGAGCAACAACCACATGAAATAGAGATTGATTTTTACCTCAAATAACTCCCGAGCTGCAGTACAAGAACTCTGACAGAAGAAGCCCTTTCTAAAGCTCAACAGGTAGGAAGGACTTTGTGATCCTTCAAGTCCACAGTGGGGCAGGAAAGATGAAGAACAAGGACCTACAAGGTCCTTCATTTCTCCATCTGACATTATTGTTCCCAGCCCATGGATGAGGGTCTTGCCTTGCTGTGTGAGCCAGACAAGCTGTTTTTCCCTCTTACAGTCCCCCAAGCTGCCTGAACCATTGGGGATAGCCTTTTCAGCCAGAATGGGCCTGAGGATCCTGCTTGGTCTAGCTCCAGAAACTTCTTCAGGCCACCCAAGTCTCTGCCTCTCACTGAGCAAACAACCTGTTTAAGATCCCTGACTGAAAGGCAGACATGAGAGTTTTTTACTGCTGTCTTTGCATTTTATTTAGTTACCTTCTCATTGTGGTTGTTGCCTTCCTGTGTGCTTCTCTAGAGTAGGAAAGAATAAAATTAAAGAAACAGAGTAAAGTCCTAGAAATCAGGAATATTCTCCACTGGTTTTCATTCTCTGTCTTAGAATGTATCGTGAACGGAAGAATCCTAGAGAGCACATTTGTTGCTGCCAAGCAAATCTTTATTTTATAGCACAAAAGCAGCTTCCTGGACAAACAGCCTATCCAGCCATGCATTTTTTTCCCCCTAGTGAGCATCACAGTTATTATATGGAAAAGTGAAAAGTAACTAATATTAAGACTTTAGTATCCTCAGATGCCCTTAATTAAGGAATTTGAAATTAATTTTAGGTTTATAGTCATGGAAACAATTTGTTAAGTAAAGACTAGAAAGTTCAATCTGGAAATAAATGACTACAGGACACAGAAAAGGCATTTGATACCGAAGGGAATGGGAGCTGTAAAACACAATGTAGTTGAGAATAAAAATAATAGTGCTGTTTGTTCTACCAGCCAGAATGGAATTGCCTGTATTTTTGTATTCTATGGTTTTTCTAATTTCAGATTAATTTTCTGACTAGGATCGAAGAGCCATTTTTTTACTGTGATTCTCTATTCCAGCTGACAGAGCATTTGCAGAGAGCCCTTCCAGGTCTCTGAAAAAGCTGGCTAGAACAGAGAGGAGTGAAAAGGCAGCAAGACTGCTGCTACTTAAATTAACTGAAACAATGTTTTGGCTGTACAGGCTTCTGAATTCCCTCAGTAAGCCTTAAAAAGAGCCATCTGGTCAGAACATTACATCTCTAGTTAGATCCTGCTTTGGAAATTGAAACAAGCCTCATGAGCACTTGTTAATGCTTTTTAAAGAGGGATTTGGGAGGTGGGTAGTTGCCTTGGTGGGTTGCTTGGGGCAGAGCAGGTTTTGGCACGATGGTGGGCAGGTGTCTGCAGCGATGGGTGTCTTCCCACTCCATGCCTGTAAAAAAGCATCGCCTGCATTGGGAACGTGCCGACACAGCACGGCCCTTCCAAACGCAAGAGCACTCACCCTGTCTCACCAAGACCCCACATGAACCTCCTTGAGCTGACAAGGAGAGAGGGGTTACACCTTGCTGAGGAGGAACTCAGGGAGGTTCTATGCTTCTGCAGGGCCCACGTCCCCCGGGGCAGGAGGAACAGCTTTCTCCAGGAGCTACCTACAGGTGGAAAGGCTATGGAGGGGCACAGCATCCATCCCTCTGCTCCTGGCTTATGGAGAAACTTCTCCCTGTGGGAAATATCGAAGAGCCATCCGAGTCCCTCTCCCCCCACGTTTTGGACACAGGTCTTTAATGAGTGGAGGAAAACAGATTAAGAGCCACTGAATGCCTGCTGGGGAGTGGGAGGGGGGGAAGCTGGCAAGAAAATGTTTTGTATGAGTTTCTGCCCTGCTTAGGAGCTTTTGCAGCCCTGTGTAGTAAAATCTGTCTCCTCTCCCCACCTGGCATAACTCCCTCAGGACTGATTGCACCAATGTAGGAACCAGTATCGCACAAAGAAATTAGCTAATACAGCCCCTTCTGCTCTATTGTAAGGGTTCAAAATTTTCCCCCAGATGGATCTTTCTAAGCAGAAAGCCTTCAACTGTGACATAAAACACATTTCTAAATTATTTTTCAAATACTAAAACTGTATAGAGAAACTTTGAGTACTAATATGAGCTCTCTTGGTCTCTATTCATCAGTTTTCACATTAAAATTTTACTTGGCCACTTTTAAAAAAGATAAACAACATAGCAGTGACCCATGCTTAAATCCCACCAGTACTCCTCATCTTACATGGAGATGCACCTGAGCCTATACTTCTGAAGGCTGAAACTCCTAAAGGTGGCAGTTTTTGACAAATTCCTGAACCCCCCACTCTGCAGTGGAAGGAACATACATTGCCTAATTAACATAAACAACAGCAAATGCCCTGTGTTCTTGGAGGAAGGGCTGAGAGTGCTGCAACCCAGCATGGACAGAGGAACCCTGTGCTGCCAGTGTTGCCCCAGGATGGGATCCACTTCGTTGGTGGCACTTCAAAGCTCTGCAGTCTGTTGTGGGCAAAGGGAGCAGGGAGCTGGGCTAATTCCTCACTCCCAGCTCTGCATAAAGTCCTGAGATATAATGCCCTAAAAAGTGTGATATAATCTCTGTGGGTTGATGGAGTCCAACACTGCCCCATGCCAAAGGGTGCTGTGTGCATCCCTCTCAACAGGCACCTCGAGCCTGGCACCTCCAGGACATGGTCCTGCTTTCTTAGCAATCAGAGGTTGGATTGAGACAGGATGGATCCATCGTGGCTGGGATTGTACATGGAGAGCCCTCATGGGAACCACAGCACAGCTGGGAGAGGGAGAGAAGCAGGGAGAGACCTCCCTGGGAGGCGGTGGGAGCTGGAGCTGGCCCAAGCACGAGGGCACATCGTCTCCAAGATACAGTGGCTTGGGGTAGCTTTTCCTAAACAAAGAGCATTATAAGGGAGCCACTGCTGGAAATTTCCATTCCTTTGTTGGGTAGATGCTGTGTAAATAAATGCATTCCTAGGATTTTTCATAATCCTGGAAAGGTCCGTAAATGAAACTGTATAGTTTGCCAAATCACTGGAGTTCATATATATTATTCCTCAGCCGCTGGGATCATGATATACAATGGCACAGAATATAATGCAAGAAACATATGCTAAAGATCTTCTTAGAGGCACTCTGTGCATTTGTATGTGGCATGTACAGATATTTCTTTTGTTTTGCTCTATGTGATCTAAAATATTCAACCCATATTACAGCTTGGGCTTGTGAATTACTTACCTTAACTCTAAATAATCCTTATCTGACAGGTGACTTTGGCAGCAGCATTTAGTTATTCCCTGGTTTAATGTATGAGTGCTTTGAAAGCATTTATAAATTAGTACATGAGATAAATGTGTAAGTGACCTCTTACTTTATTCTTTTGCCTTTTTTCTGTTTGAATTTTATTTAAAAACCAGACAATTTGGGAAGATTCCCATTACGATAATCATATTGTGCCTGATGTATTTACAAGCTGAATAGCACAAAAATGCATTTGCAATGTCTTGCTTTTTTGTCATGGATAAACAATAACTACATAAAAGAAGAGATTACAGTCCTGTATGCAGTGTATTGGTAATGTAAACACAGGAGTTACTTAAGCAGTAAAATCTATTGTACCTTCATTGAAAGCAGTCCCATCATTTTCTTAAAATAGGTTGGTATTTTCTTCCACTAAGTCTACCCCTTTGGACTCAGTTAATTTGTATTTATAAGATCACTTCCCTGTTTAACGTGGTACAAATGCTTCAGAAATTTCTAACAGGAACTGTCCTTTAGACTACCAGAACGATATTTATTACTCTTCTTTTTAATTTTTGAACACACTGACATTTATCTTATATTTAGCCATTCCCAACAGCTATGCCTGCTTTCTTTAGGATGGATACTGTAACTTTGAAAATCATATTCCCTAGTGATGCAGTTCTGCTGGAAAAACATTGAAATTATACGGAAATAACACTTTTCAAGTACTTTTCAGTTTTAGATCTCCAAGTTCTAGACAAAAGAGAGCACTTAATAAATAGTTGTATAAAATACAAATGTACTTTTTCAACATTTGTCCAAAACACATTACCAGTTATTTCCTAGATATGCTATTTTGCAGCTAGATTAGAAATGTAAAAAACAACCCCACAACCAAAACAACCTAGAACCCAAACCAATCCCTCAAACAGGTCTATCTCCGTAAGGTAAGCCCAAATACTTTTGGCTAGCAGGTTAGCTCTCTCATTTCCTTCTCTTTGGACACTGCTGCAGCATCTCTAATTCCACAGTGCTCACCTGAGATCCTAATTTTTCCTGACCTCGGTACTCACATTTGGAGGCTACCATGTCAAACCCTTTCAGCCTCCAGGATGAAGTAGCCGGGTTCAGTGTTTTTTTCAAAGGAAGATTATTATGGCAATTGTACGTCTCAAATTGGAATAGATTACAAAAGCCTATTACCGCATTTTAATATAAAATACTGTTGACTAAAGGCATCAAACTTTAAACCAAATTAATAGCAAACTCTGATCCCAGAGACTGCAGACCAGTAACTTATCTACCACACAAACAGCTGCACAAATCCCTCACATTTATTTTTTCCAGGCTTTCAACTTTGATTAATAACATGGCAAAACCACGCAAGTCTCAACCATATTAACCACAGCTATATTTTTAGTCTTACTGACATGAACACTTTAACTTAATAAAAGGGAAAGGAAAACAGAAGAGGTGTTTCATTAGGACACGAGGATTACTAAAACCGCCGTGTGGAGTATTTGTCAGGAGGTGGTAGGGGAAGAGTTATTACTTACATTACTAGCATGTCGCTAGGATGCAGAGTGAGAGGATCCCTCAGTGAGATATGTTTGCTTTGGAAAAAAATGAAGTAATCAAGACTGTCCAAGCTTGTCTTACGGACACAGTTATAATAGCAAATTATAAACTTGGTTAAGGAGTTGGCATCACCACATGGAAAATATTTTTGCAATTTTGTTACAAAGTCCAGCAATACGACAGTGCCATGAGATCCAGAAGTTCACATATTAACCTGCCAGTCCTTTTTTATTGATAGATGGCTACATGCAAAAATATATGAGGCATGGAGCCTGGTTGGTTAAGAAAATAGCCCAAACCACAAACCCTCTGCAAATTTGCTCTTGCAGCTGATTACTGAAGCTTATAACCTATTTTAAAAGCATTTATTAAAATAAAAAATTCCCCAAACCCTAAATAAAACGCCCCTGAATGGCTGATATAAACAAAAATCCCAGCATTATATCAGTAAAACAGCAGCTTCAAAACAAATCCAAAGACTAATTCTTGCCTAACACAAAATGATTCTATATTAAACATGTTTGGCTTAATAATTGTGTGATACCAGGACTAGAGTTAAATTTAGTTCAGCCTCCTAATCCACTGTTCATATGACAGCGTTATTCCTTAGATGAGTTTCTGACACTAAATTCAGCTGAATGAATAGTATTAAACACATCATAAACATAAACAATATTTGGCCGAATATGTTGTTTGACTTTTTTCTTTCTGTGCCTACCTGCCTACACATTTGCACCAGCAGTATGTTTATAACGATGCACATTGTAAGGGAGCCAAGCTTTGCAAATCGGAGTCATGGGCAAAACCAGTCACACATTATCTATTTCTATACTGTCTGCACGAAGACAGCTACTTTTCAGAATTGAGGGGAACAGAACAAAGAGATCCAGGCATAGAGCATCCTAACAGTGACTCTGAAATCACTGCTCAGGGCAGCACCCAATATCATAGTCATGGCTGTACTGGAAACACGCAGGTACCACAAAGGGGATGTGACAGCTTAGCAAGAGAAGGGCAGAGCAATAGCAAATGCTTTGTCACACTTTTACTCTGAAAGCATAAATTCTGTTATGACCCTTTCAGCATTTTTCAATGCACAACATCTACAGTATCAGAAATGCAGGGGAACAGGGAAGGCACATACCCCAATCTATTTCTACCCAGCAGAAAGTGAAAAAATTGTGCAGGAAACGTTTCTACGGCACCAGAGAAAGTGAGACCCTATGCACAGTCTTATAGATGAACTTCACATTTGTCTCCCACTTGAATGCCACACAAGCACATGCAAACCATTCCCACTCATCTGCACTCCCCGTTCTGACATTGGGACTTTGCTTTTTAACTAGCCCAGGCTTGGCTGCAACTAAGATAAACATATTTGGCTGCAACTTTTTTTTCCTTTCAAAAAGAGGCAAACTGGATTATAGCAAATAACCTTTAAGATAATTAACTGACAATGCTGCAACTAGCATAAAATCTTCCTTCAGGCGACCCCTAATTTAAGTATTACTGGCACAAAGTGGAGACAGATTGTGCATCACCACCGCAATATTTACATAGCAGAAACCCACAGAGCAGGAAACGTGAGACTCAATGATGCACTAAATTAGGAACAATCATATTCTAGTGTTAATTTGCTTTCTCCTCTATCCAAAATTCAGGTCCAGCAATTGGTACAAATGCACATAAAACATTCCCATTTTTAATGATTAAGAACCACAATCTGCAAGCAGTTCTGCTCAAAAGTACTCACTACTGGGCATGTTTGTGGGATCAAACCCCCAAAAGTGAAACAGGTCTACCAACACAGAGATTTTTTTAGAAAACCAAGGCTTCCTAATCTGTTTGCTTCTTTCCATAAATGATGTCTGCACAAGCAGTCTGAATTGCCTGCAAGGCTACCTGCCTTTTGGTTACAAATATTTTCCTCTGACAGTAGCACCGTGCAGCATAATGGAGAAGCAGTTTTATTTCACTAATGCTGTAGATATATGCAGGTACTCAAAAGGCTGTGTAATCAAAGAATTAAAGTTAAAATGGGGGGAAGGAAAAGCTAGCCATTCTATTTCTAAATACATTGGGAAGTGATACATTTATAATCAATATGCACTCTATAGTCTATCCAGAGACAGATTTCACAAGCATTACTCTGTTACAGCACACTTCATAAGATAAATGCAAAGAGCCATCACCAACCTTTCTAAATCTTAAATATTATTCAAATTTGGTTTCCTCTATGGCATATTAACAAAATATTTACCTTGCCTAATCGCTGATGCTCTTCAAAAGCAGAAATCAGTTCTTGTGCCCACTTTATTTTTTCAGGGCTTGGAGAGAACTGTTCCTGGACAACAGCAATTTGGTTGGGGTGAATCACCTGCTTACCTACAAAGAAGATTAATAACACCAGAATCATGCATCGACAAACAGATGTTCAAGCAAAATGTTCCAACCACTTGAGGCTCTCATATGCCTCACAGACTTTCTTGCTCTTTAACTAATTATTTTACTTGGTTTCTTTTATTTTTAAAACCGGACAACAGGCAGATAACCTTTTGACAGATTTTTTAAAGAATAGAAGTATCTTATGCTATGCTTACATTCCATATAATTTGAAAGAACCCACAATTCTTTCTCCTCCCTCCCCATACACCTTCCCTCAGTCGTTTCAAGTGCAATTGTTTGTCTGAGGCAGCCAACATCACTTAAGTATAATGCATCTCTGAATTTAACTATATAAATAACAGCTCCAGACACTCTTAAATATTTAAGTTGTACAAAAGTGTGTTCAGAAAATGTGATTTGAAGAAGATGGCAAGATATTTGTAGGACTGAAAAGTTACCAGTAATGTAAGGATCATGCCCTAAATTCAGTTGGGTTTAGCATCATAAAATCCTCAATGTTTAAACTGTTGTTGCTGCAATAGTTGGCAGTTGCAGGTAGGCTGCAATATTTATTTAGTCACTGGCATATTAAGCAACTACCAGCAGTGCCCTGAGGTTTTACGAAGCAAGTTTTTTAATCCTTTCTTGTATAAACATAAGTTAAGAAAATAAAAATAGATGTTGCCTTTTCTTTACTCGAGATTTTCAAATGTGAATAGACAGCCACATAATCCGTTTTAATCTGATTGTATTTAGCTACCTTAAAACAAATACATGTCTAATTCATTTGACAGTTTTAAAAGCGCAACATTTGATGTTATTAGTTCATTTCTATGGGAATTTCACAGACCGGTGTGATTTCTGCACTTTGCTTTCAAAGTGTTTTAATAAAGAGAGGCTACTGTAACTCCCAGTTTCCTGTGGAATAAGTGACTCCTCAGTGCCAGATAACAAAACTAGTTAGAGGGATGATTCTGATCCTGCAAACCTGCCAGCAAGTGAGCAGTGCCCTACAGACGAGGGTCCCACGGCCGTCCTGCCGACTCTTGCAGGAACGAGAATTTTGCACGCAAGGAAAAGTTTGAATTGTCAGGACCTAAGGAGTTTTCCTGCACAACAGGGTCTGCTCCCGTGTTCTTACCAACACTAAGCAGCTGCACATTAGAAATCAGCACATCAGCTCATCTGAGAAGTCTAACACATGACCGCAGAGATACACCTATTTTCAATGAAATAACCACTGCAAAAAACCTGGGGTTACTTTTATCAGGTTGCAGTGGGTCTCAGTGATAACCTGAAGTCCAAAGAAAGTTACTTAATTAGATGAGCAAAGAACTAGTAGTCTCCTACTGTTGCTTCATTTCTTTGCTAAAATACCAGAAGCAGCTTCATTGTATTTCCTATTAAACAATATTTAATTTGTGACTTTACGGGCAACCAAATATTCAGTTTGAAATTTCAATGTGATAACTATTTTAAAAATAGGAAAAAGCTTAAACCCCAGTAAGAACAGTTTTTGAAAGAAATTACACAGACACTTTTTTTTATTAAACTAACATGTTTTACATTGGGTCTATTCAAAGGGATTTTTAGTCAATTTAGTAAAAATTTCATCATTAATAAGATTATGATGTTCCTTATTTGTAACAGAACAAATTCTCCATAGCTAAACTACTAATTCTAAAACTGAAGGGTGTACAAACAATTCTCGAAAAAGGAGCTTAGTTTTCTGGAAAAAATGTTGAGAATATTTTAAATTATATTGAAAGTCATTCTATAATTACAACAAAATAAAAAACATATATGATTTTTTAAAGTGTAAAATATTTCTGTAAGAAGATTTCCCTTTCCTAAAGATTATAGCAGTAAGCTATGCTTTTTATCATTAAAACCCTACCGAGCAACTTACAGAAAGTATAAGCTAACTTTCGATTTATAGCTCTGCGTTGATTTTTGTCGCAGGATACGTATCCAAATAACTGTATAACAGACATAATGCCATGCAGGAGTGAAGCAAATATTTTAAACAGAATTGTTGTTATTGACAAGTTACTGAGAGAGTGCAAAATTGGAAGACATTAAAATTTATGACCATGAAATCCTTTTTACAGTACCACTTGATATATCGTGCTTTAAATCAATACCTGTCAAGTCTTTTAGGTAACTGTATGATGGTGTCATTTTAGTCTTCTACAAAAGACTGCAAAAGAGAGGAAACCTATGCTGTTTCATATTTATATCTGCCTTCTCAGCGTGTAGCACAGGACATTCTATAATGACTAAGTCAGCTGTTAAAGCTTATGGCAAGGGTTACCTAATTTTTTACAAAAACATGCCTAAAACCCATGCCCATTTATATAGGCAACACACTGATTTAAAGTCCACAGGTATTGGTATTGTAAAACATCTTCCTGGGTGTCTGTGGCTATATGCATGTAAAAATAAATATATATAAATATACATATGAAATGACTATTAATGTGGCTAAATTACATTTGAAAACATTTGATTTTATGTTACCACACTCACTGGAGGAAAACCAGGCTGCTTTCAAGATAACTGGAAAAGAAAACTTGGCTAGAATAAGCAATGAGGGTCACAACAGTAACTAAATAGCTGGTAAATTCTTTGTGATATTGCTTTGTTTATTTAATCTTGAGTGAACATATTTGATTCCATTAAGGCAAATTTTACTGGTCTGAATATGGCAAGATCTAAGGACATATAACTTTGCTGACTATTTTGGGTTTGCATTGTTTCTGAGGGTGGTGAATTTGGCCCTATGTGTGCAAACAAGTGCCTGCTCTCCAGCTAAGAGAGAAATTTGGAAGCCTCAGCTTGTTTTAGCTCTGTTGATTTTGATTTTTTTTTTAAAAAGTAGCAAGAAAGGATCTTATATATTTAAAAATAAGAATTGCACATTTTGCACTTATTTAGGTGGCACTTCAGTACTTTTCTCTTACACTATCAGAGGACTGTCAGTGGCAAATACGATGTGCATACTTCTGTTTTATATAAGGTTGTGGATTAGGCTAAGACCCATTTGCAATCATACGTGATGACTATGAAATTGGAAATGTAAAAATGTTTAATTTATATAGTTTTTGAAAAAAATTATTTTGCTTTCAGTTTTAAAATTTTTATTTTCATCAAAACAAGCAAGGAAGATTATAAAAACCTTAGATAAACTGAAAGTGAAAGAAATGAAGAACAAATGAAACATTTTAGATCAACCTAAAATATTTTTTCATTTTTACAAAAATAAAAATGAAAAATATTGGTTTGTTGTAGCTTAAACAGATTTTAATTTTTTTTCCCCCCACCAAATCAGAATTCAGTATTGCCCCATCTCTAATTATGGTTGGATTGGTTGTCAGACTGTTTGCTGGATTTTGGAAATGTATTGATGATAGCTGTGGAAAGGCAGGAGGTAAAGAGCAGGAGGTGTGAGTTCACCTCAGTGAAGTCTGTACCTTTTACCGACCTTTTCCTCTTATACAGAAAGGCAAGAGATAACTATGGCCACATTAGAAAGACACTTTACACCCTAAATTGCCACATGTGACCTTTTTATTCACCTCCTGTCCGGACACTGTCCTGATGTCAGACAACTTCCACCATAAAGTCAATGGAGTCCGAACCACCATCAACGTTTATACTAAGCACTTTTAAATTCCCTGCATTGGCAGCCCGAGTTAAGTATTTAAATGCACATTAAGCATTCAAAAAGAGTGCTCTCAAAGGTGCTAGGCATCTGCAGCTCCATCTTCTGTCAACAGGAGGTTCAGATACTTATGTTTTTTCAAAAATCAAGCCTTTCCTTAAGCTAGGAAATATTGGTCGAGACTAGGTAGCTGTTGGCAGATGCTACTATCAGCAGGTCTATGATTTTCCCAACCTCAGTGGCAGACCAATGAAGGGTGGAAGTCCACATGGCTGTGGCTAACATAGCTGTGAGGAGTCAAACATTTCACCTCTGAAAAAAGACCTGGTTTTGCAAATTTCAAAGCTCAACAGATAGTAAAGCAGAGTTTGTGCCGAAGAGCGTTGATTGCTATTCTTCCACTGGCATGCCAAGAACACTTGTTTTTTTGCTTGGTGTTTTACTGTACCATAAACAGTTAACTGCGAAAACAGAGTTTGCTGGGTGGCATTGCCAGGACCCATGTCTTTGGTAACAAAACCCTGTACTATTACCATATGTATATCCTGAGTGAGGGTCAGAGAAAAATAATGCAATGTTTGTCCCATATGTTAGAATTCTTGAGTGTATGTGTCGAATGGCTGATTTCTATTGCAAAATCCCAATCTTTGGTGGCTGCACTGTCCCGACAGGGTGTCCAGGTGACCTGGTGCACCAATCACAGAGTAACAGGCTGCATTACAGGACTCTGGGGCAAGGAGCCTGCTGCTCTTGCTGTCTGCCAATACCTGTAGGTGCCACCAGCACTTACTGGGAGGGGAGCCAGGAGATGAAAAACAAGTCAAAGAAAATAATAAGAAAATAACTTTCCCCTAGCAGTTAGCATACGAGATTTGCTTATCAACTCCTTCACCTAAAAGGTAGTTTTTAACAACTGCTGTTGTCAAAACAAATAGAAAGGGCTCCCATTGTGGAGTGGTCACCGCAGAGTACAGTATTGCCTTTCCCGTGCTCTGTGATGGGAGGAATCACTGCACAGCGTCCACCCCAACTTCTCTTCAAAACCAGTCACACGCTTCATGGGATGTGGGTTTAAAAAGCAGCCTGTGACTTTTCAGGCAAAATTTCCAGCTGCAATTTTTAAGATACTCATAAACATAGAAGAGCTTGGTATTACTGAGTTTTTCAATAGGTTTTTCAATGACCTTAAATAAAAATCAAGTTATTTGTCTAAGTGACAGTAAATGTAGCAATATATTTTAAATGGAGAAGATATACATTACTGTAAGAGGTTGGCAGAAAGTCATACCAGTGAATCCCATTGAGGCACCTTCTCTGGATTGCCTGCGAAGTCCATCTTCGTCGTGGAAATCGATGTAAACAAGGTCTATTGCTTGAAGGCCAAATGCCTTTGCTGTGACTATTATTTTTTGCCTGGCATATAGAATATCGAGAGCTTCCTTACTGCTTGTTGCACCTACAAAAACAAAGAGAAGCTGACAAGACTGTTTTAAGTTTTTCTGTTTTAAATATTTCTATGTTAAAAAAAAGTTTGAGATTTTATTTAACCAGTCTAGAAAAGAAAAGAGGGATGCAAGGCTATAGAGCCAAAATTATGCTCTTTTGAGAGGAAAAAAAAAGCTGCTTTAGCAAAAAGAAAAAATACTGTCTCTTTAGACACTTACTTGTAAATTAGATTTTGATTTAGTTTAAATCAGAAGTTGTAAGCCTGAAGTCAGTGGAAGCTTTGTCTGTAAGGACTGCTGATTTGGGACTAATATGAAGTAATTATTTGATTTTACTCCTTACCGTATGTGCAGTGAGAAGCATTACAGCAAGAGAAGCTTTACACAAAGTGATATCGTGAGTCCAACTAAATGGTTAAAAAATTCACACTGAGAATAGAATTGCACTTTCCTTGGTTCTGATTCTTGTCACAACTGATGTCCTAAGCTGAATATTTAAGCTTTAATATTTGAATGAAAAATGATGGTAGATGACTTCTGAGAAGAAGCAAAAGTATTCATGAGACTTCATGTGCTCACAGGGCACCAGCTAAGCAATGTGCCTATGCGAAGGGGGAGGGGAACAAAACAGTATTTACACACAGATTTTCAGTGTGTAAAGAATATTTTAGTAATGCAATGCCAATTTTTACATTAACATACTTATTTTTAATTAAAATGACCACAGCTCTGCAATTTTATCTTTAAAGTGAATCAGAAGCTAAGCAGCCTCTTGTTAAAGAAATAGCAAAGAATTTTTATTTTTTAGGAAGGCTAATAGTGCTTTCATGTGAATACATGGCAGTATTGACATGTGACATCTCTAAAGTTAAATTTATGAAAGCAAAACGTAGCCGGAGAGAATTTGTGCATGATGTCAACAGCCTGACTGACAGGTGTCTGCGAAGCAGGGATGAAGCAGACACCAGAATTTTAGGACATTTAAATGTAGCTCTAAAAAGCATGTACATGTTGCTTATGGATAGAATATTTTTAAATTATTTCAGTGACTCAACAGGTTTGTTTGGTTTTTTTTTTAATTCATTTTTTGTAGTGAATGGCAAGGAGCACAAGAAAGTGTCAGTGCCTTGGAACACAGGGACCATGTTTTAATTTGCCAGTGATACATTCTGCATGGAAAAATATTAAGGAGAAATGTGAAAATGTAAAATGCAGAATCAAATGTTGCCATTTCTTTAATTATTGCTGTTGGTAATGCCCTGGTCATAAATCACATCAGGCTTCTCCACTGCAAATGCCATACATGAACATTTATAGTAAACAGACAAGTAGCAACCTATGCTGGCACGGAAATCCTCTCCTCCAAAGACGACTGCGTCCAAATGAAAGCCAACCTGGGCTCCTGTCCTCAGTGCTTCTTCACAGACAGCCTTCAAATGAGAACAGAGTGTTAATTTCCACAGAAATGCAGGGCACGGAGAGACTGCAGAGGATATTACAGCAACTCTGCTTTACCAAAAGCCTTCAGCAAAATTTGCTCCTACTAAGCAAAGCCACTGTAGGTGCTTGACTATGCATAGTGC
>NW_008666455.1:74624-115907 GCF_000695815.1 Acanthisitta chloris | reverse complement strand
CCCTAAGCACCTAAATACAGGACATCATAGCAGGTTCCCCACCTTCTGGCTGACATAATGCCCTGGGTATTACTGTGATCACTACTTCAGATATTTCTGTTACAATATGAAAGAAAATATTTAGCAAATGCTGCTTAAAAGCAAACAGAAAGTATTAAATTTGATTAGTTTGACATGCAATGTATCTGCATGAGAAACAGAAATGGAGATCAGAATCTCTTTTATGAAATACGTAATATGAATGGTTTAAAATTATTATAGACTCCTTCTAGGACATAAGGATTTCTTACAGGATTGCCAATTTAAAGTCTTCTCTTACATATAACTAGAAATTAGCTAAGGAAGTTAAAAATGCAACAAGTGCTGCAGAAAAGCATAAAAATAAAAGCAAGAAAAATTTTGCTACTTTAGCTATTCTATGAAGAGAGAAATATTGCTATTTTATGTTGATGTTCGGATAACATTAGTATTTTTTAAGACTAAGGTACATGGAGAGAGACAGAGGTAATTACCAGCTCTACTAATGGGTGTTCTTCTATGGCAGCTAGTGGGACAGGAATTTATTCTTTAACAGAGTGATTTTAAAGGCAACTCTCCTGCCAACATCAGGAGCTGCAGTATTAAACCTCCACTATAAAATACTGTAGGTGACGAAAAGCCACAGAGGGTTTGAAATATGATTTAATTCTGTGTATGCACCGCGGACAGGAGTGTGCCTGTTTGGTTACTGCTGTATTGTGCTCCTAGAGAGGTTAGCGTGTGCTGTAAGATAAATGGCTGTATCAAACGAGCAGGCTGCCTGTGAGGCCTGCCAGTACTTCTGGAGGTACTTCTGATCTGTGTGTCCTCAGCTGCTCTGAAAGTTTTCCCTTAGAGCTTGGGAGGGGAACACTGAATTCCTCGTGCATGCACGAGATCTTCCGTTTCATTGCCACACTGCCCTGTCTTTCTGAAAAACCTGGACTCAGTAATTAAGGCTGGGGAGTGATTTATATTAAAATGAAATTTGAAAATAAGATTTGATCTAAAACTACCCTAAAAAATGAGCACATTCTTCAGATATTTCCTATCTTCAAAGTTACTTATACTTCTAATTTCAGCATTAAACACTCCGTCACATACACAAAAAAGGGGTAAGGAACTTTGGTTGTAATGTTATCAGTACAAACAATTATAAAGACGTAAGTTTAGCAATAGTGAAATGATAATTAACTTTTTTTGAATCAAATGTTATACAAAAGTTGAGTCCGACAGCTCAAGTGCACTGCAACGCTGAGTATTCCAAATCTTTAGAGGAACCCATTTCCACTCCGAGTGTGTTCAAAATGATAACAGGAATGCAGAGAGGTTTTGTTATTTGGCATGGACTGGAACTGTTTTGTCACTGAAATATTTTGAATTTATGAAGGCCTTTGCAAAACAAACACCAGAGTTCAACTTGCAAATGTTTTTTGGAATTGAACAATATGTTTAGTATTTTTTAACCTCTCTTCCTTGGTGAAATTAGGGAGGGACTGGCGACTATTCTGCTAGTTTGCTGAGATGGCAAATATGAACTTGCTTACCTTAAAATTGAGCAAGCCCATTGCAGTTTCCACAAAGGGGATAAAATTCATTGGTTCTACAAGTGTTCGGCCTTTGAGGTGTTGTAAGAATTTGTCTGAAAACTAAAAACTAGACAGAATGAGCTATCAGAGAGCAAAAAAATAACAGTCTACATGTATATACTACACATTAAATATTTACCTGGCTGTAAGAAACACCCCTGCCCACCCCAAAATCTGATGGTTAAAAAAATATAAAGCAGCTTTTACCAAGGCCTGCGATTTGAAACTGCAGCATTCCCATACATTTCTAAGTTTGGAGGTTGGTTTGTAAGGAAAAAAAATCCAGGCTTAGCACCTCTCACCCTGGCTTAGTGAAATGCAAATCCGTGGGCCCTGGAAAACAATGAAGTGCTGCTGTACCTGAGGTCCAGTTTTGTTTCAGGTCCAGCACTGCCATCACTGGAAGCTCTCCCCAGCCTTCTAAGTGGCATCCGTATTATTCATTACAGCACCGTTACCCTTTTGTTCAATAGGCTTTTCTTCATAATTTTTTAGCTTACCTAGGAAGGCCTTAAAAAGGAAGTTTAATTCTTTGAAGACCAAAGCTTGCCAATTTTTTCCATGAGACCAGTTCACAGCTAGCTCTGAGCTGCCAGTGGGGTAGCCCAAATTCCAAAATCTATCATCTGGAAACATACAAAAGCTCTTGCACAGATTTTTCCCCTTTCAAAAGGGAAAAAAAAAAAGAGAGGGGAAAAAACCTTCAGCCCTATATTGTAAATCTATTATGTCTGTCCAGATCGAGTAATTTGTGCAGAGATAAACACATTGCAGGTACTGCAGAAATGTTAGTAAATAAAGACAAAAATAACATATGCATATATTTTAAATTTAAGGAATATTCGACTATTAATGGATATCAAAGGAAAGGGAATTTTAATCATCTCTCCATTCAGTCTCAGTTGGGTAAATCATATCTAAGAGATTTGCATAAATATAAACCATCAAAGACTTTTCATCTTCAAAGGGGGTTTCAAGACCCTATAAGCTTTGTACTGTAATCATCGCAGGTCACAACCCTGCAGGAATAAGGCTGCTATGGCAACATAAAAAACTAATGCTTAAGGCTTAGCATAATATTCTGACTAATAGAAAGGAAACTCATTTTAAAAGCTGGCAGCCTATTTACCAGAAGCTGGATTAGAGGTGTTATTTCCCCTTTTAGCTTCCCCCTACTGCCCCTCCCCAAAAGAAGAAAAATCTAATCACCCAGATCTTGAAAAAAAAAAAAAAGCTTTCTAGCAATTTGCAGTAACTTTACAATTAGGCCAAAATAAACCACAGCTTTCTTCGATGAAGAATTCTGCCCTTCCCATCCCTGCTTTGCACTGTCACCATGGCCCTCTCAGTAACTTTTCTTTGGAGAAGAGAATTCCACTCAAAAATATGCAAGTAGGAAAAAAAAAAAAAATCAATGTGATCCACTCTGTACAGTATGGCAGGTACTACAGTGACAGAAAACAGAAAAGTTAACCCAGGTAAACGAGGTAATATAATGGCATCAGCATATATTCTTAAATCTTCTATCTGCTTTTTATTTTTTTAAGAGAAAAAAAAGGAAAAAAGTGCCACTGTGTTTATATTTTAGGCTGAAGTTAAAGTAGCAGAATTCTTGTTTTATTTCAGAATATTTAAAAAGTCACACTCCTGCGATTTTTGCTCTCTTTTGTTTTGAAGGTAGTGCAAAAAACCCCCACCACATTTAATTAAATATTGTCTCCTTTCCTCTCCCTTGTAAAAGATTTGCAGTAAGCACCAATACAAAAGGTAACGAGTGGAGAAGTTTCAATTATTTTTTTTTTTTCAAAAGGAGACGATTAAATGTTTCCGGCCTGGTAAAGTGTTCATTTCAGGGAGAAAGGGGGGAAAAAAAAAGAAGGCGGAGAAAAAAAAACCCACAAAGCTTGGGGAGGGGATGAAGTAGCAAGGCCTCAGCAATTCTTTCAATTCCAGTGCACACCCAATAGTGTGTCGGGAAGAATGCACACTGGTCGGGATTTGTGGGAGAATTGTCCCACCACAAAGGAGGGAGAGTTACGCTTGTTATAGTCCAATAAGCCATGCCAGTCAAACAAGTACCCACACTAGGGACAAAAGGAAAGCAAGAGATTCTCACACAAAAGAAAACAAGTAAGCCCATCTTTTAGTTGTGCATCAGCCTCCAGGTTTTCTGCTGCACATAAATAAAAATGAAGGGGGGGAGCGGGTGTGCATGGGGGGAAATAAACAGCTTCTGGGAGGCTGAAAAATCACACTGGAGTGAATTTTGGGAGGATTGGAAAAAGAAGGCATCAGCGTTAAGAAAAGTGTGTTCTTTGTGTGCAAAGGTTGGGCAAAGGGAGAGGGAAGCAAAAGGAGGACAATGAGGCAGAAGCTGCTGGGGTTGGCTTGTTTTCCATGATGGAAATAAAAGTTAGTGAGAGGGAAAGTGGAAGGGGATGAGGGGACAAAGAGCCACAGCATCCCATCTCCCTGCAAAACCTACTTGGTGGCAGCGAGGACCCTGCCATTTTGGAATAATGAATATTCATCACTGACAAGTTACGTCTAACACTTACATGGCTGTAAACCCTGAGAGGTGTACTCTGGTTAATTTAATTAAACGTTGGTGGAAGGGGATGGTGAACTTCCATCGCGAGCGGTGGAGGACGAAGGGGCAGTGCCACAGAACGGAGGGGGCTTGTCACATACCCAACATCTCGGGCTGTGCTCAGCTGTACTAACGCCCAATCTCAATGGTTTGACCAAGGTTAGATGCTAAGATTAAGATAGATCCTAATACATCTGCCTGCCTTTCATCACAGCTTGCACGTGTGCTAGTTGCTTGGCTAGTGGTTTCAAAAATAAAAAGTGAATAATTAAGCATTATTCCTTTACTGGCATGTTACAGCAATAATGGTATATCTAAACAAGAATCCCTCTTTTTTGACAATTAAAACAATTATAGCATAATTAGGCCTATTTCAAAGTTTTCTTAAGTAATTTGACATGCCAACCATTTACATTTCAGGTTTTTATTGGCTGAAAAGTCAGTTGTGAAACACAAACACACCTGTCAGCAATTAAAAAGGAAGAAATAGAGAACTGTTCAGGAAATAATATCTGTGCTAATTAAAAACACTAGTTAAAAGCTTCCTGTTTATTCCTCCAGTTGCCCCAAGGAGTGACCTTCCCCCAAACCCATTTTTTCATATGTTGCTAACATGGTTTCCCCATCTCCTGCTTCCAATGCATGTAACTAAGGCTCATGGACAGAGACAAAAATTTTGCTTGTTAGGATAGTTAGAGAATAGTCAGGCACTTACACTTCCATTGTTGATAATATACTCAGACAGCAATATTGATTCTTCATTGACTGTGGGAGAAATAAACCTGGTTTTCTTTATAAATGCAACGTGTTCCATGTATGCTTTTTATACAGTGCATCACACACACATATACGTGGATGCATTTCCCAATTACCTTAGCCAAGCAACAACATTATATGGTATTTGCAGCCTTCCTCCTAACTCACAGTTGTTCATCTCTCTGCCTGTGTGAACTTGGCTCAACAGCTTCAGTCAAAAGCTACTCTGTTGCTGGTACTCACCCATCTTATTTCTTCAACATTTTCAACCTTTGGCAGCATCATGCTTGAAGGAAGGGTCTTGGACTGCAAAAGCACCTCTAGATCTTCTTCTGCAAGGCCACTGGAGACAGAGTTTATCCTGACACACTTTTCAGTATGTCCAAAGTCAAATTCTTCAAGGGTTTTCGCAATGGTCAGTCTTGCTTCTCTCTAAAATATATGTGAGTTTAGAGGCACAAGAAAATAAAAAGAAAGCACATTTTCTATTGACAGAAAAATGCACTGAGAAGAAAATTTGTTGAAATGACATGGGGAAAAATCTAGACAGTTTTTTTTGGTGTTCCCAAAATGTCTGTCACTCTTGGACTTTTATTTATAGTCCACCTTGCAATTTAACCTTCCTCTTTACAGCTTCTCCATTACTGGTGAATTAAATGCTTAGTGTTTTTACCACTTGTAGAAAATAAGACTTTTGTGTCTGCTAGTGCTGAAAATGTCTAACAAGCACAAATCTTTACACTAACAAAATATGTTGCACTAACTGTCTGTTCTCTCAAAACTGGCATGTTATTAAATTCACATAAAACAATTAATTTTCGTAATTCATCTCTATTGCCTGGATGTCAATAAGCACAGTTGTACATATACTTCTTCGGTTTTGCTGTATAAATATTCCTTTTCTCCACGTATTCAAAGTGTATTAAAGCCTCTAGTAGAGTTCACAACTTGCATATGAAAACAACGTTGAAGTAACTCAGAGATTTTTCTTGAACCACAATAAAAGGTATTCTGCTGGCACAAAATAACGTCTCCAAAGACACAGGCTTCCCCCGGTCATTCTCTCTTTTTGTGAATGTAAATTTAAAAATCTGTTTAATAGTTGATTTGCATGAAGAACACTCACATGCTTTTCTGAAATGAAGTGCATTTCTTGGCCTGAAGAAAGGGATCAGGGTGGAAGGAGGGTGCTGTGCTCCCTGCTTCCTGCCAACTGCAGTTTCAAACCCCAAATTCCTTCCACTCACCAACAGCCCCTAACAAATTTGCATTGTCAAAATGCACACTTATCAAAAGTCATTCCATTTGTGAAGAGTTTTTATGGGGCTAATAAAACTTTAAAGCTCCTGACTCACGGAGGTTCAGGAATGACTTTAACAATATGCAGTTGCTGAATAGAGATGCTTTTCAAGAAAACAGGCAAACTCAAGGGGAAAAAAAAATCATCAAAGTTAATATCCAGGCTAATACCAATTGGCAAGAGGGACATGACAGTAGATTTAAACCAGACGGATGCAAATCTCTGCCGGCAAGAGGGGCAGAGGCAGTTTCCCAATGTGGTCTGAGTTAAACAGTGTGAGGGAACAGTAGCTTACAGTTGTCAGGTCCGATGAGAACAGGGTCTCCCAAGCCAGTTTAAGACAGCTCTGCAGTGTACTGATTTACAGGGCTGGGACCCCTGATAATTAGGGTAAGTTTAGAGAAAAGCAATTGATGGCTCTAACTGGTTAAAAGGAAGGAATAATGAAGCAGAAAGTTAATGAAATCTGAAGCAAACAGCCTTCAGCTTGGGGCTACTAGCCGTGCTTCTCAGAAGGTTGGGAGCATATGCCTGTTAATCGGACAGACGGGAACAAGGCGCCCATGTATGTATCCCTGAGCTGCGATCAAGGGGCATGTTCAGAGGTAATCTCTGGAAAACGCAACCCAAAACATCTGAACTGCTGTGAATGGACTCTGTCTGGGGCCATTAGGAAAGCCACATAAAGATGCATGCAGTTTAGCACAAACATGTCCAGCTGGAAGACAGCTCCAGTGCAGAGCTGTCTGAAATGGCTCTTCTGAATTAGGTAAACCAAACCATATGATGCCAATACTGGGAAATATAAATACCCTATGTTTTCCTTCTCTGACCAAGGGTAATGGGTTTCGAGGGCTGGGCTGAAGGTTTCTGGGTATGATGCAGAAGGGTAGCTTAAAAACACACTCCAAACCAATTTATGCTTTTAATTAAAGTCAGATTATCATCGTTTCAGCACACACCGATCCAACTTGTAAACAAGAGATCTCCCCAAAGTATCCACTAAGGCAGCATCCAATTGCAAATGAAGGCACATCTCTAGCAAACTTGCAGCATAATTTGTTATGATTTTTTTCCAGATTATAACAATGAGCAGTAGACCATCTCTCATATTTATTTTTCTCCTTGGGCTGCAAACTCCCTTCCCAAAAAAGACAGATCATGTCCTTCTAGGTATATTTCCATACAAAACACTTATTAACAGGCTGTTGCTGTTATCAATTTACATAAACTAAATGTGCAGCCCTCTGGTACGTATCCCAAAAATAACCAACAACTTCACTGAATTTATACCAACCAACAAACATGGGGAGGGGGTTGTTGTTTTTCCCCATATTTTAATAGAAAATATGTTGCTCTGTTAGTTAACACACCCATGCCATCTGTTGGGTTGAGAACTGATGCATTTTCTTAGAACTGCTATGTTTTAGATCTGTCTGCCTAGATACCCCAGGAATAGAAATGTTTCTCTTCCATGATAAAATACTTTTAGTCACTATAGTTTCCACATCAAGATTCAATTTATATTTTTAAGTGTGGAACAAAGTGAGGGGACCTAGCTGCCAAAGCAGAGCTCGTGAGGGGACTGACTCAGTGACTACCCTTCCTACAACAGACAAAATCCTGTTGATGTTAGTGGGGTGTATCAGCTCCCCAGGCAAGTTTCCAATAAAACATTTCATGGGTAAATAAAAAAATGTACTAAACCTTCTGACTATATGTACTGAAAACATGGAGGAAAGGGAGAGCCCTTTCTGCCCCATTACACATGGAAAAGTAGATGCTATTCTTACTGCAGGATCCATGCAAAGGACACAATTTTAAGCTAGGTAAACTACTTCAACATTGTAACAGGGAAAAAAGTATTCCTTAATACAATAATATCTTTACAGTAGTAGATGTGCAAATAAACACATTTTTCAAACACTGTCTCTGCCAAGAATAGGCAAACTAGAATTTTAAGGAGTGGTGAAAGAAATTATTTGCCCTTTTCTACACACCAGAAGTACAACATCAGATAATACTTGGTCATGAAAGAATAGCTGATAAAGAAATAAACTTGATCATTAAGTAAACTATTCCATGTCCAGGTAGCTTGGGATGGTGATAGCCCCAATGTGAGTTGTGCTCTGTATCAAACTGAACAAGAGAAAGAAAACAGGGAACCTCATGGTAAACACTGATATTATTAAAATATGCTAAATTTGCAAGTTGTGCTGGAAAACCCACTGGGAAAAAAAAAAAAGGTTGGCCAGGGTGGTTACTTTAGCAGCCCTTCTGTTTGACTCTGAGGAGGACACAGGAAGATGTTCATTACCACGTGCAGCTACACCAACTGGAGAAGATAAAGGTTTCGGTGACGTGGCATTGCCGACAAATCCAGTGCTACCCAGACACACAGACACTGAAATTAAAAATGGGAAGACGTATTGCCGGCTCAACTGGCACCCATTAAACCTAATAACTAACCATCCTCATGAGTTTCTAGCTCCGAATTATCAAATCTGCAAAGAAAACAACATCCGTCCACTTTTACACTCCAGTGGAAGAGGTGGTCCCTCGCGGCAGGGCTGCGCAGTCTCGCCATCTGGAGAATAAATCGAGTGTGAAGTACAGTATAGTTTGGGACCAAGCTCCGTGGCGGCAGCCCAGCAGTTAGTTCATTAGTCCCAAACTTGCGGGGATTAGTGCGGTATCAGCCCTACTGTCGGATGGGATCAGGCAGGCAGAGCGCGAGACCCGGGGAAGGGGGAAGCGGCGAAGAAGGAGCCCCTCGGGCTTATTTATAAAATTACTCGCACACCTAAATAGGTGCCTTTGGTAACACTATTTGGAAGTAGTTTCCCATCAGCTGAATCAGTACCTTTCTTTTATTAATTCTTTTTTCCTCCTTTTTTTCCCCTTTAAATTATAAGTCAAGACACTAAAATTTCCCCTTCAAAACAGAAGGAATGCCACAGAGCTGGAAGCTTAGCCACTCGCTCACCCTGGACACAGTGTTAATACAGCAAAAATGAAGCAAAGACTGTCAGGTTAACAGCATTTTGGGGACTGCAACAGCAGATGGAAAAATTACATCTTTTTCTTTCTTTTCGAACTGATACGATACCCTACAAACCAGTTTTCCAGCATCGTGATTTCTAGACCTGCCTGATTTTGAGGACAAAATCTCTGTTTTGCTTTATCTTTCTTGTCTAGTCTTACCCCCATTTTTTATCTAAAGACCTTTAGGTCTTAATATAAAAATAGTGGGCACTCTTAAAGATATGTTTATGTATAGATCTCATCACGTTAACACCTTTTGATAATAATTCTTATGGAAATGTAAATATATGATGTGCTAAAATGGTAGGCCAGAATCTATCATCCTCATTGCCATAATAAGTTGGCATGTTTCAAATGGGAGAGGAAAAATTAATTACTATAATCACAAATCAAGTTCTTTTTTTAGTGACAGGTCTGACATGGTAAAAACATACAATTATGTGTTAATGTTAATTCCTTGGAGTGGTTTGTTTACAGGACTTGACGTTGCTGAATCTTTTGTCACTTATATTAGTGCATGCCCTATGAACGCACTGCTCAAATAAGATGTTGCAGAAACACACATATATATTTCATAGCCATAGAGGCCTTTGGGCAGAATTGGGTTTCTGCAGGGGGAAAGCCTGACATTTTTTGTATGTTTAATTCTCCATCAATGAAGCGATGCCAATGAAACGATGCCATGCAGAATGATACTTCATTTAGTTTCAAATTCACAGATGAGATTGGCAAGAGAAAAGACAAATTACATTTGTTTTTCAGGAAACAAAGAGAACTGTAACTGTGGAGCAAAGCTTTTCTGAGAGCAGGAGGTGCTTGGCTCACGAGACTTGCCTTCTGCCTTACACACATCAGGTACTTGTTAGAATAAATCTTTGAAATGGCAAATAATAATTTCTAGTTAGTCTTGTTAGACTGAAAAACTGCTGTAAAGTATGCATACATCACAAAGCCTCCAGAAAGTGGTTATTAAATAATTTCTTATTGTTACTTTGAGCAGATGATAAGTTATGGAGTTTTTAAAAGTTTAGGAAATTTAAAAACACATTTCCTTTCGGTTCAACACAAAACACACCAAACCCACCATGTAATCAATCCTAAAGGATAGTGTCCAGCATAGAAAGAAGGGGCCGGGGTGGGGAGGAAGAGGGAGAATAGGGTCTCCATTGTGTATGTAGGTGCTTCTCCTCTGCAGTTCAGGCTAATACACCTTTTAGTGTACTGCAAGACACTGATCGTTTTGCTACTCATTCCTGAAATCTTCAACTTTTTAAAATTAATAATTATTTGGTCTATTCAAGCCTTTTCTTTTTATATACTAACCTTTTCACTTGTCTGAAAAAGATTCCTCATGATATAATGAGTCATCTAACTCTGTGCATCTTTAGCATCTGCTGCTTTTCTCTCTGCTCTGCTAATTGTCTTTACACTCAGTCCATGGTCTAGCAACACAAAAATGACGCAAACGTCAGTAGTCAGCATTGCGGCTAAGCGGAAATGCAATCATGCTCTGCTGAGGAAATTTAATTTCTTTCCCCATTTTCCTAGAAGTTTCATTTAAGGTGTAGGGACACATCAGTGTGCCTATCAACAATACCTATCCTGCATTTTTAAAAGACAAGATCTCTTAAGACTGTTGATGAATAGCTGAGAGCTGCTTGCTGCCGTGTAAGCTTAGCAAGCCTCTCCCTCCCTCTACCAGTGTGGACAATGTGGATCTTGAAGATATTAGGTGGGGGTCTATGTCAGAGTTGGGCAATTTCCACATATGATGATCAGGTGACCTGCCTTGAGATGCTGTGAATGTGGAGAAGCAGAGGACAAGAGCCTGAGGTCCACCCAGATGGCAGTCCAGGACCCAGGGCTCGTGAATCCCAATAAAGCTTTAGGGGTGCTCAGCTATGTAAGCACTACATTTCTGCTGAGCCAAGATATCCAAGGACATGTATATTAGTGCAACAGCAAGACATTTTCACAAGTTGTCATCAAGATATTTTTCTGACTTACACATATCTCAAAGAAATTTAAACAGAGGTCAGTAGGCTGATAGAATGAACTGGTACATGGAAATATTCATGTAATAAGAGGGCTGAGCAAAATTACCTCAGTAGCAAAAATAATACAGTGTGGTATGTGTGTGTGTGTTTGTGTGTGTGTATAAACACAGAGAGAGGCTTATACCTTAAGACTATGTGTACAGAAGTATTTAAAGAGGATTTTAATGACAGAACTATGTACAACAGCTTCAATAAATGAGAATTTTGCTCATGTACGTAGGCAGCTATTCTAATGTCTGCCAACTTTTATAAACACTTACAAAAGAGATGTAAACAACCTTTCAATTAAGACAAATCAAGCTAACACTAATTTAAGCTGGCTGCAAGATGTACTTTTTTCCCCTGGCTTTCTGAGGATACTTTTGGTTTTGTGACAGATTAGCATCACAAATGGAAATTCTTTAGAAGCATTAGTGTTAATTAGTCTTCCTGGACAGTCCAAATGAGCTGCTGCATGATGAAATGAGGCCATTAAATACACAATCTGATGTATAAATAGTAATAATAATAATAAAAAAGCTATACTTTTCTTTCAGCACATAAACCTAACACTTCTTTTTTTATTTTAAAATATTATAGTCTATGATATATTTACTTGGCACAATGTAATAGATAACTGTGGAAAATGTGTATGTTCAGACATCCATTTGTTATTTTTATAACTGTATCTTTTAGTTAATGCTGATAGTGAAATACATTGCTGCCTGTCCAAAGTACATCTGCTTTAGCAAACTATCAATCTCTGTTCAGCAGCTGATTTTAGGTGTGATGATTCTAAGTGAGATACAGATCCAGTCATAGAATCATAGAGTTTAGAGGTTGGAATGGACCTTACAGATCATCTAGTCCCAACCTCTCCTGCTGTGGACAGGGACACCTCCTCACTAGAACAGGCTGCTCAAGGCCTCATCCAGCCTGGCCTTGAACACTGCCAGGGTCGGGACAGCCACCACATCCCTGGGCAACCTGTGCCAGTGTCTCAACACCTTTACAGTAAAAATTTTTTTCTAATATCTAACCAAAACTTCCTCTGCTTCAATTTATTTTGAAGATCAGCGAATGGGTACCCTCAGAAGCACTGTTTAATTACTGTTTCAATTATTCTTTAATAAATTAATTGGGGAAAATAATTAAAGCCAAAAGAGGTAAAACAGAGGATTACAGAAAAAAAGAAGACAACTAGCCAGATGTTTACACCTGCTTGTACTAAAAGAACCAGAGTCTGCCCCAAGCTGCTCAGAAGTCCCTAGGAATTAAGAAGGCAATAAGAAAAATCAGCTCAGCTGTGCCATGGCATCTTTCATCCTTCCTCTTTTCCACAAGAAACTTTTCCCAGTCTACCTACAGTCTCAATAAAACTAGGTGTTTCCAAGAGAAAACTTGGAACAACTATGCATGTTTTCTGGCATTGTAATTGCTGTAATTATCAATAATATAATAAAATAACATAGTAATTATTATTATTATCAATAATAACCCTGATTAACAGCTCTTGTCTCAGTTTTCATAAAGTGCTTGATACACACTGGTAACGTAGCAAATTAATAGTCCGTAATGTGATCAAAACCCCACAGAATGCCCTAAGTCCAAGAGTTTGCAGTCATGTTCACAGCAAGATTGGGATTGGACAAAAAAGCTCTCAACTCTTCATTTTCAACTTACATCTTTAAGTGAAGTGATGTTACACTGAAGACACATGTTTCCATGCAATGAGTTGAGCATGGGATTCATGACCCTAACCGGTCACTCAGGTGTCTTACACTGGGCAAGGCACCCCCAGGAAGTCTTCCCACCAGGTGGGTTCTTGAGCCATCTAGAACAGGACTTCTAAAACCTCCACGTCTTACAGGCAGCTTTTTTAAGCAAAGATTGCTTCAGGTAGTCCTGCATGCCCTTGTGAGATCATGCCATTAGTATCAATCTCCCTTTATAGACCCTCTGAGAAAATCTTTACAGTCAGATAACTTAGTTCCCAGCTTCACCTGAAGGTCTTGGGCCCCAGCTACCTACAAGGCACAACTTCTCATGTTCATTCAGACTCTCCTTTGGGGGACTGAATCATCTATTTCCTCCAAACCACAACACAGGTGTGGTTTCAGAGATGGATCTCTCCAAGCATCATGCCCAAAGAGTGGCATGGGCAGGATCACACCAAGTTCTACTGCCTTCACCCTGCTCAGCCCTGTGATGTTGTCCCAGCAAGGCTTGTGTCCCTTCAAACACTCACATGAGTCATCTCATCATGCCTCATCTGAATTTAAAAGCACTCATGTTGATATGCCACCCTGCTCATATGCTGGAAATGAAATAAAAACACGCAGAAAATCATCCCATAGGTCCACCAAAGCCCCATGGGGAGACTTAGGGCACCCATGTTCTACGTATCCATCACCGCAGTTAGTTTGCTCTAGAGATTTGTCCCTGTGTGGACACAAGTGCCTCTGCCACACTAGGTGAGGCCAGCAGGGATCTCTCCTTGGATTAGATGCATTTAACATTGTAGAAGTAGCCTGTAATTGCAGCAATTACTTCCATGTTAGGAGATGTTCAACACGAGAAACTTTGATCCAACAAGCTTCGCACTCAATTGACATCTCTTGCCTTCCTGTAAAGCAAACTTGTTTCATATATGTATTTCTCAGTTAGTGCTTATCTTAACAAAGACCCACCTCACTACACTGGATTTTGCCAGAAATCCTTCTTTCTCTACCAGAAGGGCTTCCTTCTGATAGAGAAACTGCTTGGATTGGTGCCTGGGATGAGTCAAGGAACCCAAATATCTCACTCCACCCCAAATGCAGGTTTTAGCACCTCCTGCAGGCAACATTTTCTCAGATGCTCCTACAGCTTGCTGTTCACTCTTGGCAGAGTCCCTGAAGCATGGGCAGCAGTACAAAAGCAACTGCACTCCCTTCTTTCCACCCCCACACCCCCGAAGTGAGGGAGGGGAAGCAGCACCAGAATGCCATGTCCCCACATCGGCAGTGACTAGCTGAGGCAGAGACTGACCCCTGATATAAAATAAATTCATTAAAAATAAACTCTATGACTCATGTATTCATGGCAAGGAGTAAGAACCTTTTAGCAATGACTTCACTTCTTCTCTGTGGTCTAAACCGAACCTAACAATGCTAAATTTTCCCTGCTTAGAACTGTGGTGGACCCTGAAAAAGGAGTCAATTCTACAGTTATAGGGTGTTATTTGCACATTGCTGATAGATGTGTTATACTGGTACAATATAATACACACCTTTATATACATATACATAAGAACTCTTAATTTCTGTTGTTCTTCAGAACCTCTCTAAGTTCCTTGTTTAGATATTCCTGATTGCAGTGAAACAAATTACTGGAACTTGTGACATTTTTTTCCTAAGCTATTCTTCAACTGTGTTTTTTTATTGATGAAATCAAGTATTTTAAAATGCTGGCCTAACTGAGAAGGTGCACCTTACTGGGGCTTCTGCAATATCTATGAAGTTTAAAGTAAGGTTGGTGCATATTCCCCAAGAGGATAAAATAAATCAGCGTATGATTATTTCTGCAAGATCTAAGCATTTTCTCCTCTCTTCTGCCTATTCCCACTCCATGCCCCACTTGTCTCCCATGCAAGCATTTCCAATGCAACTGTTTCTTGAGCTGAGATGCACACTGGATCACTGAAGCAATCCCATTAGAGAAACTCAGATTTCTTTTACTTCTGGGTGGAAGAGTAGGATTTTTTTTTCACCCCAGACCATTTCATCAGTCCTGCTTACAGCATGACCATACAAACAATTGCATCACTGCAAGCAAAGGGGTGGCAAAGGATGACAATAAGGAGCTAGGAAGTGCGACATGAAAACAGGAACTTCTTGAGCTGTTTTTGTTTTTCTTTCCACCAGAGCTAGGCAGTTAAGCACCCATTATTTCACTTGTTTTGTACCAATGAGGAGAGAAGTAGCAAATGCCTTCATCCCATAGCAACCATCTGAAAACCTCCATTCTTACATCCATATGTATTTAGCCATAATATTACCTCAGCATAACTGACCAGGACATCTGCAAACAGAGCACCTTGTTAAATCATCAATTACTTACCTAACACAACTTTTCCCTTCACTTATGTTGCTCCCTTCATAAAATTTTTCCAGGCCTGAATATGCAGAGGTCCTTCACCTGTGCTTTTGTTACCTACTCCTACCTCTGTACAAATCTGACATGGATTTCATGCACTTCAGGCAGACTCTCAGATTTTGAGCTCAAATTCTTTACATCTGGCTTATCAGGCCATTTTCCCTCACTTTCTGGACAATGACTCTACCAAATGCAGTGTCAATAAAAGACTAATAAGACAGATTCATTTCTTAACACACACACACACACACACATACACACACAATATATGCTGGGGTCAGCTTGGACCTTGCCTCTGTACAGATTTAACCACTTCACATTTAGCTGGCACCAATAACATTAAGCTGATGCAAAGCTCTGGTATGCAACTGTTTGCTAAAATGCTGCCAGGAGTATAATTTATTCTTCTGTGTAAATAAAATTCATGTACAGGATTTTACAGTCAGGATTTTACAGCAGCATAACTGCATTCCTACAGTACTGCTACTTTGTCTTATATGAATTTTAAAACAGCAGGGATAAAATGGAAATCAATATTCACAAGTTTGACACCTATTAAAGTGCCTTTTTGTCTCACTTTTATTTTCTCTCACATCTTTGCCAACTTGCTTTATTGTTGTGTAACTGTCTGGACTAAGTATGTATTTAGCAATTTTTTTGTCCCTCTGGCTTGATATGATTCTCCTTCTTGATCTGAATGAAGGACTGCCAAAAGAGATACATGAAAATGTGTCCTACTTACCTAACAAATGCTTTTTACTGGGAAACTGTTCTGCTTTACTTGCTAAACCTGTTGACACGTTTTGATTGCTCCTGTAATAATGTGTTTTGTATTGAGAACAGAAGGTAGTTTTCCCCCCAAAGTGCTCAGAGATGTCTTCTCCAGCCAGAATCCCCACTCCCATCACTTGCATCAGGTGCAGGTTAACCCTGGTGGGACTCAGGTGATACTCCCTTCCCTTTTCTTGGCAGTGGCTGCTCCCTCTGCTGCCAGCCTGCCCCCGAGCATCGTGTCTGTTTGGCAGCTGCCCCTGCAACCTCCGGAAGCTTCCTGGCTCCATATTCTCATTCCAACTGGGCACCGAGGCACTGTCCCCACCAACGTGTTTGTAGTGCTTGCTCTCGTGTGTGGTTTTGCTGCTGGATACAGCAGGTTGTTCAGGTTCTTTCCTAGTTAAGGTGTCTTTTCTTTGGCTTAGGATGGGGCTGTAGCCAATACAGTTAAAAGTAGTCCTACACATTTGCTCTACATCTGGGGAACTTCGCTTATTTTCCGAGGACAAAACACACAGTGACATCAGTGCTGTTTGGCTTATCTATTGGCAAGTTTCCTACCCATTTCTCTCCTCGCTCTTTAATCTGGCATGCAATCAACTATGAAGTGTCTTCCTTAGAGGCAGGAGGTTCCTGCAGCACAGGTGCAAGAACAAGTCTGTTCTTCTTCTAGAGCCCCCTAGACCACTGCAATGTCTGAGGGTGCTGTACCAGGTACAACAGTACCAGAGAACTGTTGTAAAGTCTATATCTTACCAAAGTCTCTTTCTTTTCTGGTTCTTCATTTATCTATCACCTCCCCACTGGGCTTCAGAGTCAAAGAATCACAGGATGGTTGAGGTTCAAAGTGACCTCTAGGGGTCACCTGTCCAACTCCCCTGCTCAAGCAGCAACACCCAGTGCTGCTCACCTGGGACCGTGTCCAGATGGGTTTTGAATGTCTCCAGAGATGGAGATTCCACAACCTCTAGGAAACTCGTGTCAGTGCTTGGTCACCCTCACAGTGAAAAAGTGTTTCCTGATGTTCGGAGGGAACTTCCCATGTTTCAGCATGGTCCTGTCATGAGGTACCACTGGGAAGAGCCTAGCTTTGTCCTCTTTTCACCCTCCCTTCAGGTATGCACATACATTGATGAGCTCCTCCCTGAGCCTTCTCTGCTCCAGGCTGAACAGTCCCAGCTCTCTCAGCCTCTCCTCATAGGACAGATACTTCAGTTCCTTCATCATCTTTGTAGCATTTCTTGAAGTCTCACCAGTATGTCCATGGCTCTTGTGTACTGAAACATCTGGCATTCTCTTCCAAATGATTTGCAAGGTTAGAAGTCCTCTCTGCTATTTGTTGGAAGTCTTTGAGCATATTAAAACTATTTCTTTGTTTTTTTACTTTTGAAAAATATTAAGGTCCATTTAAAAAAAAGTTCAGCACTCTATTTTATTTATGAATATTATATTTTTTAAATTTCCATGTCCCTTCATGCTCTCAGCATCATCTTTTCCAATACAATTCTTGTTTCCAACTGAGTGATTTGATCTTTGCTTTAAGATAATTTTTCATCTGTTGCTTATTTGGCTTTATTTCTTCTTGACCAGGTTTCACAGCTTCAGATTCTGTGTTGGCAGTTTCTTGGCCAGTTTTCCTTTCCTGTTGACCAGATATAATCTCTGCCAGTATGGATGCTAAGTCCTCTATCACTGGCCAAGGAAGAATCAATCATGCTGGATCTTACTAATATAAATCTACACTTAATAGGAATGTAATCTTATTAGGAATTAACATCTACCCTAACATAAACTTTGTCACATATTATGAATGCTTATGAATATTAACTAATTGTTCTAGCCCACTTATGTGTATGTTTGTAAATAGATGGCTACCAGGATAATTAAAATAGCAAGACAAGAGTAGCAAAATGGCTTCAATCTAACAGCTA
Source organism: Acanthisitta chloris (assembly GCF_000695815.1). Lineage (NCBI taxonomy): Eukaryota > Metazoa > Chordata > Aves > Passeriformes > Acanthisittidae > Acanthisitta > Acanthisitta chloris. The sequence goes on along the minus strand of NW_008666455.1, from coordinate 97,731 downwards.
AATCAATATATATATTTAAAACACTGCTTCTGCCTGTGTTTCTCAGGACAGGTGGCTGTTCGACTCCATACGCATGTGGACCTACTTTCCAGCTATTCTCGTTTCACATCTATATTGCAGAATCACTGTAGAGCCACAGGCAGGTTGAACCCCATTGTCCTCTAGACCATTCAAGCTTAGCACAAATGCACGATCTAGCAACGAGAGCTTTCACTCAGCCAATTCTGTGTGCCCAGAAGTTCAGCTTAGCTTTTTCATCCTGAACAATGGGGAAGCAAGGGGGATAGCCTAATATTTTATCCTCTGTTTTGACTACGTAGTCTTTGTCCACCAGAATTTTGCAGCATTAAAGGCAAACCTCTTACATGCCATAGCTTTCAAATAGCCTTCCTCCTGTAGACAAGGCAATGATGAGTTAGAGTCACTGTTTGCTGTTATCCTGATCTGCTTTTCAAATGAAGATGCCTTTTCTATCATCTGTATAACTTGTTCCGCTCCTTCTGTGTCTTCCCCCACCACGGCACAATTTTTGGGTTGAATACAGGACAAAATCCTGAAATTTTATTCTTCTGCTGTCCTGTCTCCCAAGGATCTCCCCCCTCCCTTTGAGCTTTGCTTGCACTTTTTTCACTGCTCCTAGTCAAACAAGTTATTGAAATGTTTTTGTTTGTTTTTTGCTGTTTCCCTCCCTCGCCTTCAGCCGATGTTTGTAAAGCATTTAACACTACACCAGGCGGGTTAATTTGCTGCACTGGTAAAACAGGCTATTTGGAGTGTCTTGCAACACTGACATGTTTTCAGCTTGAAAATCAGATGTCTCCATCCCAAAGGAAAGAATTCTTGCCAAAGCTTTGTTTATGTCGATGCCAGGTGCAATCTGGCCCAACAGTGGTAATGACATATGAACACTAAACAGTTTGTAAAAAACATGCTTCAAAATGAAATCTGAATCCTGTCTATAACGACCCAGGTAAGAGTCTTACTAGGAATTTGTCTGGTGTAGGAAAGTATTTCTTTGTAGAAACATTAATTTGGCTTCTGGGCTCCCTTTAGTGTTATTAAGTGGCTTCTGATTTCAATTTTTTCATTACGCTTTGTTTTTCTTTTGCTCCTGGTAGAGTTTTCAAAGCCACACGTTTATTGTATAGAAATATTTTAAGAAAAATTACTGCAATTACTGTATTTAATATTTTATTTTGTACATGCTTCTTACATGTTCGATTAACAAAATAAACATTTTCTCTTTCTGCCTCACAAAGAGCAGCCCTGATTTTGGTGAAAATTAGAAATACTTTGATGCAAAGCATACAGCAGCACCACCTGAAAGGGAATTGCCAGAATTGAATTGTGTCCTTTTCTTCTTGAACAAATTCAAAATAGGCTTTCATACCTGGAGGAGATTTTTTTGGTTACTGAAAAGTTAAACCTGTGTAAGAATCCTGACCCTTTAATTTTAAGTAACTCTCTGCCCATAATGTGAAAGCATCAGAAACCCTGGTAGGCTGCAATCAGCATATGTTTGTCTGAGCTCTGTGTTGGTCACCTCCTCTGCAAACCTACGGTCAGATAAAACTGTGGAACACAGCAGTGGGTTGACACACCGAGAGGTTTTTAAAATGTGCCCAGATTTTATTTACAAACCTGTATAAAACTGACACTCCCACTAAATCACTGCCCATTTAAATGAAGATCTGGCCCTTAAAAATCAATGACATTTATGTAGTGATCAGATTCTTCTCTATTCAGAGTGTCAACATAAAAACCAAATACTCATTGCTGCTGTTGAGTACGTGTGCTGCAGTAAAGAAGGTGCCTGGTGTGATCTACATATCACATAGGCATAAAGCAAATCACTTCCTCAAAGAGTAAATCAAACAAAAGACCAAGAACAACAGCAATAAGAGACTATTTGACAAAAAGCTAATAATGTGCAGAACCCATTACCTCACCACATACCTAAGTGAGAGTCAGTGGCTTTGGGTTTTGTGTTAAGAAGAACTCCAAGGGAATTTTTCAGGATGCTTTTTGCATGTGTTTGCAGTAAAGTCAGGAGATCAGTATGCCTTTAAAATGAGAGATAAACTGCTTAATACTTTAACTCAGACTTCACAAATCATGATTCTTGAATCAGTGCCTCAGCAGAAAAGGAAAGACTCAGATTTGCAGATGGCAAGTTGCTTGCTGCAATCTGAAAGGGTCTATACTATAATGGCAAAAAATGTGACTATATACACTTTCTTCCTCTGTCCATCTGCCACTGTTATAGTCTAGTGTGGGGGTGATTTTATTTAAATTTGGACTGTTTGCAGGCTGATTTCTCATTTCTGCAATCATTAGGTTTCTCACAAAAACAGTAAATAGTGTTTTGGTTTGGTTTTTTTTTTAAAAAAAAAAAAAACCCTGCTGCCTTGCTGCTGTGAATAAATAGTGAAATCATTGCAATAGACATCCACTGAAGAAATCTGCATATATTTGCTGCTGGTCTGCATGGTATCTCATCCAGTGCCTGTGTATGTACAGCTATATATGTGGAGGGAATCTTTGGGAATATTCTCAGTGCTAGCAAGTATTTTCTGAAACAGAAGATGCAGAATAGTCGTAATGACCAGACGAACCAAGAATAACAGAAAAGAAATAATAATAAAGAAATAATGGAAAATGAGTAATGCAAATGGATATTTAATTTATTGATATTTAAAGGTCATAGGAAGAGTCATCTTGTTTTACTCACTTATTATTCTCCTTCATCCATGGAAATGATGCAGTAGCTTGCCCCACAAGCTAGTTTCCCCCATACTCATTTTGTAAGAAAAAAATGTCAGTGGACAGAGGTATATATTTATCACGACCCAGAGTCGTTGAAAAGCTGTCAGGAACCATGACTGCAAACATCAGGTCATTCACCTTTCCCGTTGCTCAACAGTTGGCAAGAACAGGAAATGTAGACGGATTTTTTGTTTATTTGTTTTTCAGAGGGAGTGGATTTACTTAGAAGAAGCCTTGGTGCCTTCTGCCATCAGACCTTCATTGTTGCACAGACCACTCTGCATCTCTGTCTGCTGGAGACGTGGTCCTCACGGACAACCCCCTCCTAGCCCAGGCAGGTCCACTGTGCTTTCCTCATGTCCTTGGTCTCCCAGTGGTGCTGGTGCACCAAGAAGTTGTTCCCACCACTCTGCAGACTCACCCCCACAGCACGGAGCAGGAACAGCTGGCTAAAGCTGCCAGCTCTGCCAGGCTGATGGCAAAGGAGTTGCAGCAAATAATGGAAATTGGCTCCTTAACATGTTATGTTTTTAAAATGGCCTGTGAAGTCAGAGGGTGCATATAGTGGATTTAGGGCTTGTAGGTCATTAGTTCAGGGGCTCTGAAAAAAACCTTTCTGAAGATAGACTTTTAAAGGATTCACTTTAAATAGCTTATTCTGTGAAAATGGAAAAAATATCAAATTAAAATTTTTGCAGAATGCTGATTCCTGTCTTTTTTGCACTGAGAAGCTGGAAACTCAAGCACATTGGGACAGTAAGTATTTTGGATCTGTGTTTTGTGCAAGACTGAAGAAAATGAAGCAGCCGCCAATAAGGTTTCATCCTGTTCTGAGTCCCATGGCAACTCCACCAGTGAAGAGGGAAGATGAGTTTGGCCCATTGCTTGGCAGTACCCTGCAAGGTATACAGCTGGGTATAAGTGATCTGCTTGGTCTAAATACTAATGAAGTTTAGTCATCTTCTGGGTGGCCCACCTTACATTTTTCTTTTTTTTCTTCTTCTTCTTTTTACTTTGAAATGTAAAAGGAACTTGGATTTTGTTATAATTTGCATTCAATATTTGTCCTCCATCAAGATGGTATTGGTATAATATGGCATCCATGCTGTTCTAAAGTCACTGAAAACAGCATTAAAGAACACTGAAGAACATATTTTGCCTTGAATCTGAAAATTTCTAAACATTAATACATTTGTTTAATAAAAGACAATGAATAAGCAGGACACATTTCGTTGCACAGTTCTGAAATTAGGATCTTTGTCTAAAGATGATGTAAAAAATAAACAGGTTTTGAGCTATGCAAGATTTAAACTGTCCAACATCTTTGTCACTTATTCTGTGTCAAGTGGATACAGACTGCAGCGATTCTGATAAGGAGGCTTTTCACATGCATTTCTACCAGTAGTAACCCAAGACATGGGGGGGTGGTGAAGAACAAGGGTCATATTTATAATCTGGAATGCTGCAAAATGTATCTCTTCAAGTTTTCAGCTGAACTGAGATATTTATCTTAACAAGATCTAATTAGACCTAATTTCCATAGCATATCAATTATTTTCCTCATTAGAGTAGCTAATGCCATGTTCAGATATCATGGCAATCAAGCTTGTGATTTCTGGAAAAACTGGTTAGAAGGCTCAGTATTAAGTGTGTTTCCAACTGTGAAATTTATCCTTCCGAGCAATGCCTCCCAGTTTACTCACTTTGTTCCAGGATTCTCTGCAGCATATGGCCACTGGAACCCATTAAATAACACCAAGTAAGACAAAGTCAGCGATGAGTCAAAAATAGCTGCACTAGTGAATCGCCTTTCAAGATTCTGTCTCTAACAAGAAAAATAATGAAGAATAAGACATGCAATTAGAAGAAATTAAGGTCAATTTTCAAGCCGGGTTGCCTACGTGGTGGTTCTGAAATCCACGTTAGGCACCTCAAATAAAAGCAGTCTGATTGAACACCTGCAGCTCTTGGCAATGCACTCGCGTATATAAGTCAGCCAGGCAATTCTTGTACACAAAATCTCTACCTCTTGGTTTTATTTTCCCCATTACCTAAAGCTCCTAAAACTCCAGGTCGTAATTGTTAGGTTTGACATGTTCCTTTCTCCTCCTAAGGAAGATACCCAGTGCTTCCAGTGCGTGGCCATACGCATGCCATATACTTGTTGGACAAGTCCCATTTGCTCAGCATGAGAGTGAAGGCACATTTTTATTACAGGAGCTTGTCGCTATGTATTTGGCCAAATCCGTTGTCACAATACACTCGGATTCCTTGCATCCAGCATGACTCATCTACAAGTTAGGTGTCTGCTCTAAGAATTTTGCTAGAGCTTTTTTACAGTCAATAGTGAGAGGTCAGTCTATCTGAAAGGAGATTTATCTTCTCCTAGAGTGGCTGCCTAAGGTGTAGAGATTATTTGGTCTTTGGAGGCATCCAGCTCCCTTGAAGAACCTTCTTCCTAGAGAGCTACAACAGGCAAGCTGAGTCTCACCTCAGTGTTTTTGAGGCTGCTGTCTCCTATCCCAGATGAAACACATAAAGTTTTGCTAATATAAAAGGTCTAACTGCAGACCTCTGCTGCTGTATGAGTATCACTCTATCAGTGGATCTACAGGATGCACTCAGTGTATGGTTATACCAACATGCTGCATGGCTGAGGGCCGGACATGCTTCCATTCACAGCTATACCTTACCAAACACTACCCAACTACATTTATTTCCTCTCATTTAAAATGCACCTAGTGCTCTGAATGGGTGGGTCTTATATGAGGCACAGAAAACATGCAAGTTTCTGAATAAATGGAATTATGGTCTGTAAGGTCCATTCCATCCCCTGAAATTCTAAGTCTATGAATTCTTTATTTGATGCATTTTCATAGAATCACAGAATGTTTTTGAAGCTTTGTAGTTATTACTATTATCTGGTTACATTTGTATCCAACTCCCTTCATTTGCAAGTAAAAAGATGCTTCATCTGGCCATCCAAATAGTATATTCAAACAAAAAATCCAAGGAAATAAACAGCTCTGCTCTTCTGACCTGTGTTATGAACAATAGAAGGTTACCTAAGTGTCCACAGACTGTACATACTGTGTCTGTCCCTTTATACCCAAGCATGTCTATGGTTTTAATGGACATATTCAGGTATAAAGCAGATCAGAATCCAACCACATAACTCCTAATTGATTTGAAATTATAGGGATGGTAACAGTGCCAGAAGACAATTTAGTTTGCTCTTTCATACTGAGCTGAAGTTGTTTGGTTTTCTTAAAAGAAATAAAACTGATAATTGTCACTACAGTAAGTAAATATGTCTGAATACATGCAGAAAGCAGATCTATTGGGTAAGAAGGTTACAGAATCTCATTTTGTGGTCCATCTGCTCCCTCTTTGCTTCCCAAGCCAACAGACACTAATCTGGGATGAAGAAACTGACAGGACATGGGGGAGGAGTAGACGGTCATGATTCCAGCTCGTTTCAGCTTTTTGATATATGTGCTCATGCCATTGTGATATAATAGAAAGAGAATAATGCAGTAGAGTCAGGAGGACAATTCAAACAATTATGCATTGCAGCAGCATTTTACTGTGCAAGACTTTATCACAATTTCAGCTCAATTTACATATTTTACCACTGAGACCTGAGCACTCAAAATTAATGTTCAAGGGGAAAAAGATGCATAGCTGGAAAAGATAGTTAAGCAGATCACAAGCTGAAATAAACAGTAAAATAATCAGATTGAGTTAAGAAAAGTGTCCAGGGAACTCCTGTTGGATTTCTTTTTTTTGCCTAGTTTGCATCTATACTGATAGTCTTGAAGAAAATGTTAATGTCACCCTAGTAAAAATTTTCAAGCAGCCCTAACATGAGAAAAATCAAAAGCAGAGCAAAAGGATGAGAATTAAATGCAAAAGAGATAAGGATAAAAACAAAATTCAAAGTCACAGACCCACAGATCATCAGTGAGAAAGACAAAGCTGAAGTGGCAGTGTGGCTAACGAGGGATGGCAAATGAGAAAGGGATGTGCTATGTGAATGTGCAGTAAAAAAACCCCAGCCAATGAAGATGTACTGTGTCACCTCCATCTCTGTGCATCTCAGCAACAACAGTACTACCAGTCTTTATTTCTAATTCTGGGCACTTTGTCATCGCAAAGACCATAATAAATAGAATTAAGCTTCTAGGAAAGCAGGAAGGAGCAAAGTAAAAAAGAGATTGAAAGAGAAATATGTGTTGTTTGGTTTAACTATAATCAAGACACAAGAGGTGTACAAACAATTTAAGCATGTGAACACTTCACTAAAATGATAAGTCCTTGAATGTTGTAAAAGACAAGCATTGGTAACATTTTCTATAAGTACTAGGAAGAAGTTACAAAACCCAAAGCTGTTATCAGTGGGGAAATGTGCCTAATGATCAAAACACCTAATCCAAGATTTAAAAATAATTTTGACCACACGATGTGAAACATTGACAAAGGATAAGGTCCCTCTGCCAGGTGAAGGTTGTTCATGCTTTCTAGAAGGGTAACTTTAGCCCAAATCAGAGGCCCTGGAAATGCATAAAAATTACTGGACTTCCCTCGACTAACCACAGATTTCTCATAGATTACTTCCTATCCCCTTTCCACTCCCAGTTCTTCAAAACCACCTTGTCCCTTGGATGCAGTTACCCTCCCTTATGTGCAGAGTCATGATGATTCGTGAGGAAGTCAGCTTAACTTTGATGCTTTTTTTGTCCACTACAAAACACCTGAACTGACTGAATTGTTCCCAAGACCACACCAGACAGTAGCACAGTGCTGTCAACCACCAGTGTCAGGGCTGAGCTGGTGGCCCAATGAACTGGTCAGGGCACTGAATTCATTTGGTTTGGAAGGCAGCAGTCATGCAGGGGCAACCAGGGGGACCTTGGGACATCACCATGCACATGCCATGTGGATATTCTAGGACACTGGAGCAGCATATAGTCAAGGGAAAGCTTTGAGCTAGACCTATGACATGGTCAAGGGCAATGATAGAAATCTAAGGACAGCAGTACAAGAAACTTGCCTGCATGCAAAGAAGGACACAGACACAACTGCAAATGCAACATTATCCAGGTTCCCTGGAGAAACTGTCATCCTTTGACTACGGATGATTCAATTCTTTCTATAAGAGGATAATGACCACACCATAGATGGAGAGGAGATGACTGGAGGGAACGTCTTTGAAGCACTGGTTTCCAAAGATATCCAGAAATTGGCTTGACTTCCATGTCCCTTGGTGTGAAAGCAATGTTTTTTGGAGGGTCTTTGTTTAATTTTTTTTTCTGAGCGTGCTAAGAAGTATGGGCAAAAGCAAAAGCAGTTCCATCCTCTCTCACAGACATATACACATGTACCAATCTGTCTCGGTCTCACGTATACCAAACAGCCCTGCCCCTGACACACCAACTTCCCATGGCCTAAGGCCTTTCTCCTTATGGGCTTGCTCTCCCTAGGATTAATGGCTATGAATCACATGGTATTGGTTTTGTGAGAGCCAGGATTTTCATACAGCAAAGCCCATACATAATTACAGATCTTCCTCTGAACTTCATCTAATGCATCAAGTTTTATAAAAATCAAACTTGAACTTGAGATAACCAAAGGAATTCCCAGCACAGCAAGTTTTTCAAGATAAACCTGCCCAGAACTCTTCTCTTATGGTTTAATGTACTGCAGGCACAGTATGCAATCATGGAATAAAGGTACGTTTGGCATGAGCAAAGATGCACATTCGTCAGCCTAGAATAGCACAGATCCAAGTCACATCCTCCAATCTGTGTAGTGACTTCAAATGGTCAGAGCGATCACCAAACAGTCAACCTAAGCTCCCTCTCCTCACTCTCTGATATTTTGGAAGCTGGTCTTGATGCATTCATCTTGCACTGAAGCTGCCAAAATTCACTGTTCCCTGGAGTATGAAGAAAATAACTTTCCCCTTCTACCTGCACCAATCAAGGATTCCTGGAACCAGAGGCAGTCTCTTTGCATTTAAGAGTCCTTGATTGGATTATTTAATGAATATACTCTGTTGCTTTTTGACTGATGTTCATTTCCACACTATCGAGAGGGAAAAGAGCCTAACCATGCATTGTGTGAAACAGAGCTGCTTTTCGATTTGCTTGGAACGTGCCACTTGATAATTTTTCTTGTTTGAAGCATCTTGGCATCTGCAGCCAAGGGCAGACAACTCAAGGACACAGCTGGTCCTACAGGCTACAGAGAAACCCTGGGAGTAAAACCAGGGCTGCAGAGTTGAAAGAAGACTCCACAGAGTGAACGTGGAAAATTGGACTTGGCAGAGAAAGCCACCATGAGCATGGAGCACAGCCAGGTTTCAGTGGGTGCCTCAGTGGAAAACGTAAGGGCCTTTGTCCAGGACATGATTAGCAGAGGTCAGCTAATCAACAATGCAGTAACAATATTTTCTCCTCCTCAAAATCCCATGTTCAGCCTTTTAATTCCATCTCTTGATGCAGCTGCAAGCCCAATGCAAGCAAAGACTGCTTTGACAATCCATGTATCCATCACCTGCAGGAAAAGAGGGGCAAGAGCTTTGCTGGCTTTCACTTTGCAGCCCTGAACGTTTGGTAGCATAGCAGAGATGAGTGTGCAATCACCAGCTTCCAGGTGGCCATGGCAGGGGCTTTGTTCTCTGTTTGCAAGGGGGTTCATCAACTATGAATGTGGATCTTCTCATTCTGCAGCTCTTGCTGTGCTGCTGAGCCCTCACTGTGCTGCTGCTGGACCCCCTGTCCCTTCCCCCTCCTGCAGAACACAGACTGGAGTACTCTCTAAGCCCAGATCCACCTGCAGCTTGCCCCTGTGCTTGGTCTGGATGGCACAGGAAATGGTACATGAGGCTGGAGACTCCAAGCATGGCCCTGATTCCCCTTGTAGGATCTTTGCTCTCTCCCAGCACATGCTTTTGTGTTGTGTGAGCTGCTGTAAGGCAAACGGCATCCTGAAAATGGCACGGAGTTTCTCTGGCAGGTTGATGTGGTGGCCAGGTCAAATACATTTAGCAACAACCCAATTTAAGAGATTTAAATGGAGCTTTACACAAGTCTCATAGAAGAACCTAGCCCCCTTGATTCCAGACCTTGCAGGGACTAGTAATGTTCTCTGCCCAGTACTGGACTCCCACCCTTCCCACCAAAATAATATTTGCTTACTAATGAATCTTTCTCCAAAGGTATAAATGGGCCCTTGTTTGAGCTCATCACAGATTCAGCTTTATTCTTTTATCTTCAGTAATCTGGAGATTTTTTTCCCCTGCAGATAGTTTCTGTGTTTCACTCCCTGGTATTTGCTAGAGAAAGACTCTTGGGCTTTTTGCCCTTTGTATTTCCTCTCTTCTTTCATGTGGAGAAGACTGCCAATGTGGGATTTGCAAACTGCTGCCAATATGGGATTTGTGCTGCTGCGGCTGCCAATCTTTAATTTAGCATATGTATAAAGCTAATTTTTGGACACGATGCTAGTGCCTGGCATCTCTGCAGGAGTCAGCCAGGTTGTAATGTTTGTATTGTACTGCACTATAAAAAAACAATAAAAAGAAAATATAAAGGAGAAAGTCTTTTATCTCTAGCTTTATAGCTACAGATATGGTCTAAATACTTGCATTCTCCCTTTGCATCTAAAATTCGCGTCCTCCTTTCTGTGCTGTAGCCCTTTCTTTTAGATTTGCAGTTTGTGTTGCCTGTAGAAGGAACCAATGATAGGCTCTTGCTCCCTACTGAGCATATCTTCATATTAAAATGTATAAATGCAACTCTTTAGAGGGAGAAAAAAAGACTAGTTTCCCTTTAATTATGTTTTAACTACACAGTCACATGTGCGAAGCAATACTTCTTCCTTTTAAAAAATATTTTAATACAGAGTCAGAGAAAAAAATCTAATCACTCAGGAAACATCTTTCTTATAGAAAACATAGGCTTGACTACCCTTCTTTGGCAAGGACATCTGCTGTTTGGGAGGATGTTCCTGCAGTGAATTCTCTCAAACACGGCTGTGCCATTCTGGCCGCTGCGTGGGAGTGGGAGCGAGCCAAACTCCGGCTCCGGGAGCCCCTGTCTGGAGAACACCATGCAGCCTCAGGGAGCTCCTTGGCCATGCCTGGGAGCAGGCAAAGGGGAAAGCTGCTGAGGAAGCTGAGGCCACAGAGTGGGCAGGGGGAAGCAGCTTTACGCTACCCCATGATGTTGGCTATAGCAGGACAAAGCCATAGTACAGTTCCCAGTGGTCCTAGATGGATTTATAGAAAGAGATGGATTCATAGGAAGAGCCTCTAGTGACAGTTCACAGTTCTTCCTTACAGAGGAAGATTTCCTAAACCTTTACCTAAGCCTGTTCCAGCTGTTGTATTCAAAGAGTGGATGTTCACCAGAAGAAACACAGCATGACAGAAGCTCCAGAGAACGGGCTGTGGTTTGGAAAGTGCATGGCAGACCACAGCAGTGGAAAACTGAGCTAAGGACTTAAAGTGGGACCCACTGACTGCATCCAGCCTAAGCATCTTCCCCCAAAAGCAGGGGAGAAAAACTGCCAGACAGAGAATTATGAGGGGTTTGTACATTTGCTTTTTACAAATATTTAGTATACCCACGGGTGGCAACACAACCTATTTCGATTTTTTTGCCTTGATTTTTGCAATTTCTTTTTCCACAATAGATATCAGATGAAGGAAAAGGATATTGCACTGTCCTGGCATTACTTTTTCATTTTAATTATTGTGATTTAAATTACTCTCATCTACAGAAGTTCACATTGTAACATTGACTACCCAGTAATAGAAGGTAGTTTTTCCACACGGCTAGACTGGCATTTTCTAAGAAGGAGATCGGCTAGTTTGCCTACTTTCAGAGCAGCAGTGCCATGTGCCATAATGAGACAGGATTATTGTTGCAACTGCTCTTGAAGGCCTCTCTCCCCAGGCGGCCAAAGAATGACTGAGTCATGCAGGTAATGCATTTGCTGTAATGAGATGAACAAAACCCTGAAATCCACATCCAGAACAATCCCACATGTACCCAAGCCACTGGCAGAGAGTATGAGGGGCCGAGAACAAAACCACTGGTGCTGGGGAAAAGCAAATAAAAACTATTTATTTTTAAGAAGTAAATAAAGGGGGATGGAGGGTGTCTAATGCTAATATACCCTGCACAGTCATGCAGAAAACCCGGAGTTTGATTTCTAATCCCAGCCTCTCGTTCCCGCGGCTGGCAGGAAGCGCGCATGGGGTGGAAGGAGGTGCCGTGCATCACTCAGCAGCAGCCTCTCTGGCTGCCTAATGAAAGGGGCTGACAGGCTTTTACAGGAGACCCATCCAGCCCGCCTTGGCTGGAAGGATGATGGCCTTGGCACTGAGCATTGCACCACAGGAGGGGACTTTTTCCTGGCTTTATAAACTACATCCTTCAGGCCCTGTGTCACTGCCAACTTCTTCCGCCCAACGCAGAACTGTCTAGGACTCCCTCTGGGGCTCATCCGCCGCTTGGAGAAGCTGTTATTGAGAAACACAGGATACCCTCTCTCAGAGTGTGCCGAGCCTGGACCACCCTCGCTGAGCTTCCCACACCTGCTGGCCGGGAGACCGAGCATCGGGACTGGGAACGGGGGCAAGAATAGTACCATTCATAAGATGCAGAAGCATAAAGTATTATTTGTCTTGTGCTAGGAGTTCATGAGGTGGGTGTCTTGTAGAGTCCTCTGTAAGTTAGAAATCAGCTCTATTCTCAGAGCACTGGTGCACCAGAAAATCCTACTGACAGGCACCTCAGAAATACACCTCAGGAAAAGATTAGCAGTCTGAATGCCAGGATGGTGTCACCAATGCTGCACTCATGTCAGCAGCCATGCTCTGAATCCCCCACCTTCTTCCACTGTGGGAGCAGCAGGAGGAAATGCTCTTATCTTTTCAGAGTCAAGCATAATGAGACAAACGTGAGACAAGCACTATTTTATAGACCACTGTGAAGCTTTAGGATTACAATGCAAACATCAACTTCCCATCTGCAGTGGAGAAAGGTGGAGGGAGGTTTGTCTATCTTTGCTTTGCTTTGCTTTGCAAACTTGTCTCCTGGGGGGCAGCCTGGGAGTTCTGGTGACTGCTCTGTGGAGCTGTTCCTGGCAACTAAGGTCTTATTTCCACCACGATTACCTGCTGTGGTTTGGATCAGTCATTGGATTTCACAGCACACAGGGCTGCCCTCTGCTATGAGCCAGTGGCATCTGAAGCAAAGCAAGCAGTTAAGGATGCTACAGGCCTGTCTACCAGGATGAAACCTACCACAGGTTTTGTTTCACCCATGTCTGGCCCTTCTCTTCTGATTAAATCCCATGTTTTATTAGGCTTGCCTGATGCAGGCAGATCGTAGGCACCTTGTTTTCCCTAACAAGGTATCACACAAGCTCATGCAAGTCCTGCTTGTCCCCAGGACAAAGATATTGTCCCAGGACTGAAAGCACAGGCCAGTGTCTGTGTCTGACTGGTGACTCTGTTAAACCTGCCAGAAAAGGAGCTGCTACTGAGTTTCACTACTGTCAGAGAAGTAAAATATTTGACAGTGCCAACCAGGAATAAATCTGAACCAAGGATAAGTACTTAAACTGCATGCTGCACCATGAAAGCTGTTCTGAAATCTACACAAAACCCAATCCAACCAAAACAACAACAAAGAGCTTCTCGGGAGGTCTTGGTATGACCTCATCATTGACCTGCTGATTCACCATTCAGTTGGGCAAAGGACTCATATGACACTAGTCTTCCCCAATCATGTGAGAAGGGTACCAAATAAAATGGAGTCACTGGTGTGAAACATGAAATTATCCTCTCACATTTCATCTGTCAATTATTTCACATCAGCAGTCAAGGAAAACAGATGTAATGAACAGCTCATCATTCAAAACAATCACCCACTAAACCCAATTCCCTCACTAAATATATTCAGGGGAAGATCAGCAATGGCTGCATTTATACCCAATGTGAATTGAGTCTACGGGCCTGTTTTCCATGCTGAGCCACACCAGCCCAGTTGTACCCCACACCTCTGAGGGTCCAGGCAGCTGCTTGCTCCCAACCTGTGCCCCCTCACTGTACAATACCACATCCAAAGGCAACCCTGAATAGAAGTACAGTGTCTTAACATCACTTGATATCCTGGGCATCCACCTCTCCCAGGTTACCAGTGCTCAAGAAAACCCTATCTGTCCAAGGCAATGAAATAAGGACAGTATAATAGCTGGGGGAGGACATAATCACTCTACCATCACTGTGTCTGAGGTAGGTCACAATCAACATTGAAACCAAGGGTGCATCAAACATGAAGGCTCCAGCTTCACTTCAAAATAGACTGACATTGCCCCAAACAATCCATATTTAAGAAACAGGCAGACAGCCCAATTTTTTTCACCTATTTTTCCTCAAGTGTTTGATCTTTACAACCTTTGCCATTCTACCCATGTCTGACTACAGGACTACCAAAGCCTGAACACCAATGACTGCATCTCAGTGTAAGAAACACCTTAGAAATTGCACAGATGAGATAAAAATCACTGCAGACTGCTATTTAAAAGCGTGTTACTATGACTAATGGGAGAAGAAAAAAGAGTATTTTTTATTTCTTGTAATATGGCACACACCTCTATAACACAACCATTCAATCCAGAGCTTTTACATATAGCCCTTTGCTGATGTGAATACTAGAAATGGATGCTATCTGGTCAAGGGAGCACAGCTGAGGCATGGGCAGCCACACAAGAGTGACGTTTCCCACCTAATCGCACAAACGCGCCAACAAAGCGCAGCACCTCGGTGGTCTGTTCCTCACTGATATTTCAGTTGTTCAGCTGCCGCAGCCACAGACACAGCGAATTTTGAATTAAACACTACTGCTTGGCCATGCTGACACTCGCAGTCAAGCATATCTTGATGAAATTAGAGATGCAGAAAATATTTTTTGACAGAGTGCACGAGCAAAACAGCCAGAAGTGCAGTGAGTTCGGTGTGAACGGCTCGTGCAGAGAGAGAGACTGGGGAGATGTTGAAAATTGGACTCTCTGATTTTGGCAGGAAGAGGCGAATTTTATTAGCAATCTATGCCACAAACATAACTTTCTGACTATTAACAGTTTTTAGTTGCCAAAAGAAAATCACCATTTCTAATTGCTTCTCGGGTCTTACATTTTATATTGGAAAAAGATAAAAGGGGAAGGCAAGCTAACTTACATCTCCATTATGTAAAATATCAGATAAGCAGTAGCACTCCAGTTTAACAAAATCCTCACAAATGTAACCTTCTGTCCAAACCTGGCACTTGTAGTTCCACAACAATTTAACACACACACGTTAAAAATGTGCAGGAAAATTTTGCAAAGCATCCTAAACTGAAAAAATAAGACTGGTCATTCTTACTGTTGTTATTTATTACCTAGCATGCAGGGTCTTCAAGGTCTGAGGGCACTTAATTTCCTTGAACAAACACATCGTGTTCTGATTTTCCTTTGAGTTCAACAGAATGGAAATTTTAAATTAATAGTGCAAGAGACAGCAGGATTACTTCCAACCTGCAAAGCACCAAATCCCACCTGTTTTACTGTATTGTTTTACTGTATTTCAACCTAGCCTAGAAGGAAAATAGAGCCTTTCTGGCTCTGCAAGTACAACCATGATCTTCGAGCAAAGGAAATTGCTATGAAACAATACTTTAAATGTCTCTGACTCAGAGCTTTGGATGGGTTAAATAAGACTTTTTAAAGCAGCATGTCTAAACTCCTTTGCAAACATCCTCAGCTTTTTAGAAAGTCCCCAAAAGTTTACTAAGACACAGCGTGTGAAAATTAGTAGCTAGCTCCTTTGCAGAGAAGGGCTGGCAAGCTTGACTGGGAAATACCCTTTAGTCATAGCAGGGAAAGTGGCCCTTGGGAAAGGGCCCAGATGGACTTGGCTCCCATGGGCAGCTACTTTGCCCAACCAGAAGCACACTGCTTGCCACTAAAACCAAAACAGCTGTTCTCAACCACAAGGCTATATAGCTAATAACTGCAAAGGTGTCTTCATCCAGAGCTCTGATCATGCTAGCTAAGATGACCACACATAAGCTTTCCTGTTGCAGTAAAAAGGCATTGATTAGCTGCTCTGTGAGGTGAGTGGGAACATTTCCCACCCTGCACTGCCAGAATGTGGCCAGCATATGTACTAGCTTGCAGAGCACAGGGTCTTGAAAAATGAAATACAAATTCTCCTACATGTCCTTGCTGGAGCCACAGATGTTGGACAGAAGATAATGGAGACCCGAGCAGTGCCTGGTGTGCAGTGGTTTGAAACTCATGCTGATGACAAAGCTGAAGGAGAAACACTGTGTCTGGGCACAAATCAGGAGGGATGTGCTCGACAACGAGCTCCCTGGCCTTGCTTTCTCATTCGACTCTGGCTGGGCACAACCAGGCACGTGTGGCAGTGGACGCTCACCCTGAGACCTCCTGGGGCCCTGGATGCTGCCTGCAGCATGGCGATGCAATAGCCTTGGGTAACGGAACTCTCTTGCCCTCCACGAAATACTCCAAAACCAGAAGGGACATGCAGTTCAGGTGACAGACGAGTGGGAAGTACCCTATCCTCACAGGAGAAGCACTGGAACCCAGCTCCTGCCAAAAGGGCAGACCTGATGTTCCTGTGACCAGTCATGCTCAGGTCTAGCTCAGCTCCCATGTGCAATCAGAGCCCTCAGAGAGAGCATAGAGGAGCAGGGGGACAATGAACCCCAATCTTTCTTGCATCCTTCTGTGAGATGGAGGAGAGACCACTGCACGTATGTGCTTGCATTTTGAAGCCAGGCCCTGGGAGATGCAGCAACCATGACAGCTTCTGCACGATGTGCCCCGCCAGGCACCCGCTGGGCCAACGTGGCTCTGCACCCACCCCTACTGCTAGCCCCCTTGCAGTGCAGCAATCTACCCTTGAATAAATTAGCAATAATTGGAAATCCACTTCACTGGACCTTACGCAGCATGACTAATGTGACTCACTTTTTAGCTCTGTTCCTTTTGTGTGACTACTCAGCAAAGAAGGTACCTTAGAAAAGAGAAGAACCAGTAAACTTTATGCTGTGGAAGAAGAAATGAAAATCTCTGAAGAGTGATATAAAGGTCTAATGGGTGCACAAGAAGCAAGTGTTTTAAGAATACCATGGGGCACAATACTTCTACTGATGGCTTTTTTGCCTTTGTATCCTTGTCTTTACCTTTTAGATGGTGCATGTTAATTTTGGTGGCATGGGTTCAAGGCTCAGAAAAGTACATTACTGCAACAACGGGAATACAAGTCTGCAGAGCACAAATAATTTTGAAGAAAACCCCCAGACCTGTGCTATTTGCTAGCAATGTTGCAAGGGTTGGGTAAGCTGAGGGGTATCTGAATCTCAGCCTTTGCCTTTACCTAGATCTCTTATGAGAATGTGGTTAAGCCATTTAAACCAATCCTTTGTGGAAAAAAATACTTAAGGGTATTTAGAATGGCTAACACAGTGAAATTACAGCACAAAAATCTAACATGCCAGAAATGCAATTTTTAAAAACTGAGAGTGTAAACATTGTTAATTCTGGAGTGTCACATACATCAGTTTTCTTTCACAACCCTATTTAAGCTCATTGTATTGAGCTAATTGCTAGGCTATGTTTTTTCAAAAAAATCAAAAGAGCTATATTCAGCATATAAATGCCCATGTAGGCCCCGTAGTATAGCACAGCTACAATATTCAAACAATTTGGCAAACTCTGTGCACTCTCAGTAACTTGTAACCTGGCATATGAAGTAAGAACCGTGCATTACAATGTAGAATTTGCAACATAATCAGTGTGGGTTTATTAATGTTATATGCAAATGCCATGTTTAAATATTTATCCTTTGGTACCTGCCAACAGGTATTTTCCATTCTAAGGGGAGTACTTTTCTCTTGATTTATGCACATAATTCCTACAACATGAAGCCCAGATATGCATGCAGAAGGAGAGAAAAATGCATCCCTGTAGCTACGATTTTTTCTAAGACATTAGTAAGACAAGTGTTTCACAATTTCTGTGCTGGATCCTTAAGCAGAAATTGTAGTGCATGAAACAATCCCAATTTCCAAGGAAAAAATTATAGCCTTTCATTCTCATAGCAGCATGTAACTAAGGTTTAGATGAGTGAACAGATGCATGCAAAAATCAGCCATGAGAATGGAAAACATTCATTTTCACAATCTGCTAAATCTGCTAGGTATGCATGAAACGAAGCCAAAGAGATCTCCAGCAGAAAGCAATGTCACAGTCTTGGCACAACAGGGAACTTTCTCAGATGCTGCTTGTGCCAGTGCTGGCACTTGTACTGTACAGCTGTGTTTAGAAATCACTGAAATATACTGGAATCTCAAAGAGTTAATATTATGACTGCTATTAAAATGTGTTCCCTCCACATTCCACTTTTCCAGGAAATTAGACGTGATTTTTTCTTATTATTGCAGCTACTGCTTTACATGAAGTAATGAGTTCAATAGAGAGATTTTCTGTGCGTATTTCTCTCTGCAACAATACAAGTCCCTTATCAAACCCTTTCAATGAAAACTCTGGTGTTGCCTTCACAGCACTTACATGACCCAAGCTTAGTGACCTCATGCAATGCTGAAAAACATCCCAAATTTTATATGATTTTTTGTATTACAGTTATTCTAAATGAGAGGAGAAATGAGCATATAATTAGATTGGTTAGATTAGATTGAATAAAAGAGTATAGTTAAATCTTTTCTTAAGCAGCAGCTTCTCAGAAATAAGGCTTCTGACTTTTCAAGGGTGAATTATATGTCTTATTCTGTTGAAATGTAGATCTTATGAATTTAACTTCACAGCTGGTGCCTGGCCTCCGAAAGCCTGACTCTAAAACCCAAAGAAAGCAACTGGATTGAGCACCACCCCATCTCATTTTAGCACATTGGAAACAAGAGCCATGGGCAAGAACGGATATACAGAAAAGCAGGAAGGGAGGAGACCATTCACTTGAGTGGCAGACTTCTTCTGACAGCTCCTTTGTACCTCGTCTTGGCGTGGAGTCTTGGGCCCTCCTGTTCCTAAAGAAGGCACCTTTAATCTCTTTTCCCCTAATGCCACTGCTTGGAAGCACTTGGTTTGAACAGCACCTTCAGGATGAAGACCTTTATCTGAAGTGATAGGAGAGGTTTTCTGCAGAAGTAGCATTGTTTTCTGGTCTCCTGACAGTATTCTTTCCTTTCGGAAATCTGGCAGCTTCACACGTAAGGGGAATTTCATAGCTTATCTTTTGGGATCTTGGATCAATTTTAATGGGAAAAAGCATTAAAGGAATTTGTCACATGGCTTCTGGAACCACATGGAGGGTCAAGGATGTCTCCACAGTCCAAGGCTGCCGCTCAAGCACTTGCATTTATATTTCTTGGCAAAAAACGCATTTATGTACTCACTCGATTTCCAGAACAGGGTGAAAAACCAGATGCCCTTCTTTGCACCATGCAGCTTACTCCCTGGGATGTCTACATGAAAGATACTGTGATGATGAGGTTTATTTTAAGGAGGTGGTTGATTGGTAGCCTACAGTGTTGCCCTTTTCATGCCACACTCTGGAAGGGAAAAAAATAGCTATGAAAGGAGGTGTGCTTGCACCAAGGCACTCTATGAAGTATACCTTCCCTCTGATCTATGACCTGGAATGGGTCCCAGGAGGCAGGGAGGTAGATGCTGCCAGGACGGCCTTCGGACTGCTTACAAAACTCTGCTGGAGTCCTGACATGAGGAGGAGGAAAATGAAAGGAGTAGTTTAGAAAAAAATACTTTTGTTTAGGCCAGATCTGTGACCTGTAAAGCTGCCTCAAAAGGGGTACACAGCCTCTATACTTCCTTCAGAGGCTCCATCAAAAGGAATGCCTGGAATCTGCTGCTCGGTGCAGTATAATGTTTCACTGCATACTCTTTCCTCTTTGTTAAGCTCCAGGAGAGTGCATTACAATTTTGTACCTTCTTCAATGACTTGTCCTTTACTGGGCTACCTCTCCTTCTTCCCATTTTAGAAATTTCCAGGATAATTACTCAGTTCCAGAAGAACGGCCAATTTATTTGCGTCAGATGCAACACCAGCATCCACGTCTCTGGCTTGTTCTGCAATTGGTTATCATGATTTTTAACAGTGCTTTTTAGGGAATGAGTACTCTGCGTTTGGGAATCCCAGCAAAGTCTTTAAGCTTTTCGATATTGTGATGAAAGGATAATGCCTTATGCAGTTTTCCTTCTGTGGTGATTGGGGTGCAAACCCATGTTTAGGGATGCTATGTCATGGGTTACAGAGATGCTTCACATAATGAAAAACATGTAATTCCCATTCTGTGACAGCCTAGTGCAGCCACTTGGAAAAAAAAAAACAACAGCAAAAAAAATTGAACTAGTTCACTGTGGTTACTGCAAAGCAAGCTCTTCACTGTACATGCTGTGAGGTTACCTTGGCAAGCCTATGGGTTGCTACCACGAGACTGACAAATGCTGGGGAACCCATTTGCATGGTTCGGTGAGTCCATAGGAGAGAATATGGTGCACAAGCTCGGCAAGCGTTGAAAGCGCAAGTCAAGGAAACGTGTAAAATGCCAAAAGGGAACCAGCAGAACATTACACTTGTATGAAATGGGAGTAATCTCATTACCAGAGGTGATAACCATTGCACCCCTGATGGAAATGCATAATTACTGAAAACAGCTAATCAACTGTGAGAGCAGCAGGGTAGCCAGAAGCTCCTATCTATACCATCTACTGTGCTTAACCCAGTTGAGCTGCTCCTCCTCTTCCATCACCTCCTACAAAAGGATTGGTAAAACATGCTGTATGTACAGACCCTCACATGTGGGTCAGCACAGCTAAGTGATTCAGTGCTTCATATTTTTAATTGCAAATAAAACATGTATCAGTTCTGTAAAGTCTCCTTCTTAATTCTATAGGATTCTCAAGCACACAACACTTACAGCTGTTCATTTCAGAGCTACATCTGCAGATACACAGGGTTTGGAATAACAGTTTAACACCTGACTTCTATTGAAAAAAAAGGTGACAGCAAGTTTCTTACCATTAATCTATGACTTTGAGAAATCTTGCCTTTAATTTACTAACAGTATATACGGCTATGGACAATAAGAAGTGGTAATTCTCAGGCTAATGGTAAGGTAAGTCTAACAGTTAGTGGGACCTGGAGCCTACTACAGGAATGCTCCAGTGTATATGCATGTGTTTAATGAAAACAAGTCTGTCTACAGCTGCAGTGGGGCCATGAACTTCCATGTTTCATAGGTCCAGGGGATGGAAACTGGGGAGATCAGGGATCTGGGGTCAGCTACAGGATATACTGTCTAAGGCTGGATGTGCCTGGTCTGTGTTATGTGTGTACAGTGATATGCATTACACAGACATTGTGTGCATATGCACACTACTACACAGAGAGAGCATTGCAGGACTGGGAACAGGATTTGCCCATCATGCTGTCCCTGTTTGTATGAGCACTGTGTTTACTTGAATGCTGCTCAAGTAACTACTTTCTGGCTGTGCTGAACCTAGTGGCCAGCTGCTCAGTTTATTTAGCATGGTCAGAAAGTATATATACATATGTATATGCACATATGTATATGTCCTGGTTTTAGCCAGGATGGGGTTAATTTTCTCAGTAGCTAGTGTAGTGCAGTGTTTTGAATTCAGAAGTGATAATACATTGTTGTTTTGGTTTTGCTGGATTGTGTTTATCATAACCAAGGACATTTTCTTGCCTGTGTCTCATGCTCTGCCAGTGAGAAGATACACAGAAAATTGGGAGGGAGCATAGCCGGGACAGGTGATTTGAACTAGCCAAAGGGATATTCCCCACCATGGCACGTCATGCCCGGTGTTCCAGGCCGGAAGGGGCCGATCCTGGGGGAGGTTCGGGGTGCGCCGGTCCGCGGGTGGTGAGCAATTGTATTGTACATCACTGATTTTGGTTTCTTTTCATTATCTATTGGCATTGTAGCTCATTCTGCTCTGTATTGTTATTAAACTGTCCTTATCTCAACCCACATATTTTACTCCAGTTGTTCTCCTCCCCATTCCTCCGGGTTGGGGGGGGCAGAGCGGGGAGGAGGGAGTGTAAGCAGCTGCGTGGTTCTTGGCTGCTGGCTGAGGTTAAACCACGACACACATGTATATATGTCTATGCATGTGCCTATTTGGAACACTTGCTCAGCCTCACTGATGATGAAACTAGCCCTAACTGGATGCTGGATTCAGTAGCCTTTAGTACATTGTTTTTTTTTATTTTCCTGACCCTTGTAGTCTCTATCCAGGTACTTCCAACAAAAGGAGGAAGTGGCTTGAATTGTTTATCAAAATGCAACAGGTGAGGGCAGAGTACAAAGGGAGAGAAAAAATAGCTGTGAACTGTTATAAGTAAAATTTATAATTTTCCACTTACAACTAGAAAAAAATAGTAAAGTCTGAAATTTACTACATGAATAGTTTCAAGGTCTTTAAACAGGAAGAGCTGCTCATGAAGGTGGCAGGCTGCTAAGGGAAAGCATAAAGGAAAATTTCCCTGGCAGTATAACAATGGTATGTGTTAGTAAACTAGGACTAGAACCACACAGGGACACATGCACTGTGAAGCTTGAAAAGAAAAGCTACAGACTAAAATGTATAGGCTGTCCCTGGAGGACAGGCATAAATCCAGGTCTGTCTTCTCTTAGGTTCATGTCCTAATCACTAAGCTAGAAAGTCAGCTTCAGGCCTAAATTTGGTCTCTGGCCCAGTTAATATCTACTTATTTAAAGCAAGGTGGAGGATGTCTCTACCACAGGGTGCGTGCATACAGATGGCACGACAGAGTTTTATTTAGCAAGCAGGGTGCTGTCGTCACTCCAGCTAAGGACAAATAGACCCATGCTCCTGGATTCCTGTAAAAAATTTTTAACCACTAGAAAAACCATGCAATTACACAGTCTAATTCAGGTTAGAAAGGACCTCAGGAGGGCACCTCATCCATATGCCACCTCAAAGCAGGCTAACTACCACTCCACACCAGACTGCTAAGGGCCTCATCCAGACAAGGCTTGAATATACCCATGGAGGGAGGACACACCAGTGCTATGGACAACCTCTTCCAATGTCTGACCACCTGCATGGGGAAGAGGTTTTTTTCCTTTTGTCTCCAGTCAGCATCTTCCCTTATCCCTCATGAATGTGGCCATTGATTCCAGCCAGGCTTTGACCTTCCTCATTTTGTGTTTACATGCTCAGGTAATAT
>NW_008666455.1:53704-74593 GCF_000695815.1 Acanthisitta chloris | reverse complement strand
ATTTCCTGTATGATTCTTTTTTGCATCTGGGTTAAATCAGGAGTTCCCCGTTCAGCAAGCTGGCCTCCTGCCATGCCTGTCTGTTCTTCTGCCTTTCAGATGATATTTTTTTTGCATTTTGTGTAGGTTGCCACTGAAGTCTGACTAGCCCTTCTGAGATTCCTTACCTTCAGGGGAAGACTAACATGGGATCAGTTCTGCCTACCAGCTGAAGTCTTGTGTCCTTGCCTTCCTCACAGCCTTCAGGATCATAAACTCCAGGATCTGACAGCTCCTGCAGTCAAGTTTGCTATTGACTGACAGCTCATTTTCATTCAGTATTCCAGCAAAGCATCTCCCCTAGTTAGTTGCTCAGCACTTGCATCAAAAATTAGTCTTCTCTGCACTCCAAAAATCTGTATTGCATGTGACTCATCACACTGTCCTTTCAGTAGATTCTGGCATGGTTAAAGTTCTCCACGAGAGTCAGAAAGAATTTGAGAGACTTCTGAGTCGTTTAAATAAATCTTTGTCCGCAGTCGCTCCTTGATCTGTCACCACCACGACATTCCCCCGGTCTGGATTCCCCTTTGACTCTGATCCATCAGGTCTCTGTAAGCTTGTTACCCATGCCACCAAGGACATGATCAATATTTCCTCTTTCCTATCCCATCCATTTTTAAATAAAAGGGACATGGCTTCTGTGCTTTGCACATGTCTTTTGTCAGTCTGTTAGGCAAACTTTGATTGCTTCAGGGCCTTAGACAGAAGATAAATTTCATGTAGCCTTGGTATGTGAGAGAAAACAAGGTTTTAGAAGAGGACAGAAACATTTCTGAGTATGCACAAAAGCAAACATTCAAGCACTTAAAAGCACATGCAGGGATTAGCAGCGTGGCTGGGAATTTCAGGTGTCTAAAGTCAACTCAAGGCAGCTATAATATGCTTCAGCACTAAGGACACTTCTAAATAGCTGACACTGTGAAGCTGTATGATGAAGTAAGAACAAAGTCTCTTGTTCATTCTACCTATCAGTCCTAGGTGGGTAAAGGAGAAAAGAGGAGGGAACAAGTTGCAGTCACAATCTCATGATAATCACAATCAAACGAGGGAAGAAAGTGGGTACATCTGTGTGGGTTGGAGATAGGAGGACATCTCTGCCTGACCAATCTGGTGGTCTTGTATGACAAAATGACTGGTTACATGACAAAGAGAGAGCAGCAGATGCAACACACTCTGATTTTAGAGGGCACAGCATTTTAATCTGGAAGCTGAGATAATGGGCTGGAAAAACTATTAGCTGGCTTGAAAACTGGCTGGACAGCTGAGTCTGAAGGATTGCCTGGTTGGCAGCTGGTAATACCTGGAGAATACCAAGCTTTGATACTGGAGACAGTTTTATCCAACTTTTTCCACATGAATCTTAGTGATAACATAGAATGAACCCTCAGCAAATTTTCCAATGACACCAAACTAGAGCAACATGAACTTCAGTCCAGATGCACAGTGAGAAACTCTAGTATTGGGCCAACAGGAGTCCCAGAAAATTCAGCCAGGAGAAACAAGAAGTATTACAGCAGGGGCAGGATGACCTTACATGTCTGCTTGGCCAGAGAGGAAAGACTACAAGGTGAAGCTGTTGAAAGGGGCCTGGGACATTGGTGGATGGCGTATGAATGAGGGACAGCAAGGGAAGTGTTCTCTCATTACAAACAAAGTATATGGAATGGCCAGAAGACTATGGAAGTTATTGCTGCCTTTTACTCAGCACTGGTGAAGCTGCACATGAATATGATCTGCAGCTTTGGCCACTTACTGCAAGTAAGGTGTTGAGCAACTGTGGAGAGTGGTCAAGATGTGAGAAAGCTTTTGATGCTGCTGCACAAAGTAACCTCAAAGGAACTGTGCTAATGTGACAAATGATCCCAAATTGAGGCTCCAGTTTCCCCTGCCAGATGCATTTATCAGTAAAATAAAAACAGGCACAATTCCATAAGTGCTCTGCTTCGCTCAAGGAATCAGGCCAGGGCAGATTTACTACACATATCAACTTTACTAAGCGTTTGTGGAGTTCTGGGTGTGAGAAGGCCACTTGGCAGGCTGACAATTTGGGATCGTCCTGTGTGTAACCTGCCCATTTAAAAGCTAGTGCAAATTCTCTTTTCTTAAACTGAAAGAGTAAAAAAGAGCCTACAGGCAGACCCATGTGAAACCTCAGGCAAGATTTCATTGAGCTGAGAAGATGTTGCTTTGTTCCACTGTCCCACAGCAGTGCCTCATTTGCTTCACTAGCATTTCTTCACACCCCATCCTCCTCTTATCAACTCCTGGACCACAGTGGAAAAGAGGCTCCTTACTACGAGCTGCAGTGTACCATAACCAGCTCACAGAGTTCCCCTGTGCTACCTGGACTTCCTGCTACTGCCTGTTAAATATGCACAATATGCATTATTATATTTTTGGATCCCGGTCAGGATGGCAGGAGGCTGCTTGCCAATACTATATGACCTGGAAAGGAGAAGCTTCTGGGTATGTTCACCACTAGCAGCTCGAAGAAAGTTTAGAGCTTCCATGGTAAAACAAAAGGGAAGGTCTCTGCATTTATGGCAGAGCATTGCAGCTCTTCTTGAGGGAAATGTCACCCCCGTGAAGGCAAGAACCATGCAATGCTCTGCTATGTAGCACCACGCCCCTATGAAGAGGTGGATTTAGGAAGAGGTTTCATCTGCTGACAGAGGATCAGGATTGCTGTCACAGGCTAGGAGCCTGTTGCTCTTTCTGCTAGTCTCTGTCAATTCACATCAAGCACTACTAAGAGGTTGCTCGGTGTGTGAATCACCTCCAGCTACAAAATCGAGCATGTGTGTGCAGGGCTGCTTGTGACAGCCTCAAGCACTGAAACTCATAACCTGCCTCCACATTTCTGGACATTTTCTTTTTCTTCTCTGCACTTCCATTGTACCTCTTAGATGATAAACAAACTTGACAACATGAAGCCAAATTCTGAGGTCAGGTGCCCTGACTGGCAATGCTCAGGCACTGCTGCTGTTGCTTTCCACATGCTGGCCCTGAATGAGCTTCTACAAAGCATCTACTCCAGGAAAACACGTACTCAGATGCAAGAGTGCTGGGTGGCAGAGCCAAGTATCTTTCATCCTTCCCTCCCCATTCAACGGCCTCTTTCACAGTCAAGCAGAAGCCCTTCACAGCACACACAGGGTCATCTGGAGAAGAGTGTTCTGCTGAGTAAGCCCATCATCCCCGTGCATATCTGTCTCGCTCGTCCAGGGACTGGAGGCAGAATCATCTGCGTTCAGTCAGGT
This sequence comes from Acanthisitta chloris, assembly GCF_000695815.1. Lineage (NCBI taxonomy): Eukaryota > Metazoa > Chordata > Aves > Passeriformes > Acanthisittidae > Acanthisitta > Acanthisitta chloris. Next base: position 71,291 of record NW_008666455.1, on the reverse strand, counting down.
GATGTGGTTGCAATTCCCTGGTCATATAACAGTCTCATTCCACATAATCTTTCTTTATTTCTCATTTGTCAGCTGCTTTACCCACTGTGTCACCATATGAAAAATGAAGAGCTAAACCTATTTACACAAGCTGAGGCAATAGACAAACATTCTAAAAACAACCCAAGTCTTACAGGCCAAATCTATATGCTTTCCAAGGCAGACAGCAAACCTGGAAACAAACTTACAATGCCATAGGATTCCTCAGTACTTCAGGGGGAAGGAAAGATCCATTATCAAGGACCATGTGCTTCTGGGAGACATAAAATTCATGTCCTTCCTGATGTGGGAAATCACAGGCACATTCTACTCCCATTTCTCCAAGTGTGCCCAGCACCTCAGAGGGTTGTGGCAGTGGCTGCAAGATACCTGTGTGCTTTAAGCACCAGACTTACAGACTGTTGCATACAGTAATAATTAAAAAAACAACCACATTTGGAGGACAGATTTTTGAAAAAAAGCCACAGCCAAGGGCAAGCAACTATTTACAACTCCTGCTAGGGTTCATTATCATTGGTGCAACATGCACACAACAGGGAATAAATCTTGGTCCTGTTGATGGCAAATGGTGTGAGTTTTCCCACTGACATAATGGTGCCAAGGTTCTTCCTCATGGCACTAAATTCAAAGGAGGATAGTTTGGGAACTCATAGATTTCATACTATTTCCACAGCTTAGATATTGTTATATGCTTTGCAAGGTAAGGTCTGTGCTATGCAGCCATGATTTAAGAAAGCCCTTAAGGCAGTCAGAAGCACATCTCTGGTAATGATTTAAGCACAGCAATGACTTCTACACACACACGGTCTTGCAGAAAAGATGCTCAGCAAAAATGTAAGCTGAGTAATAATGCTTAAAGTAGCAACCCACAAGGTAGGGAGAAATGCAGCATATCAAAAGCAGCAAACCAAGAATCAACCAGTGAAGCCATGTATTAGGTTTGCACAGCCACAGCTAAATCTCTGATAACAAACCCCAGTCTGACAGCGACTCAGCTGTCAGACTGGATCTAGAGATTGGGAGATTGGAAGGGAAAGTTAAAGCAAATTATTTCAGTTTAGCTTGCCTTTGTAACTAATGAAATTATCATCTTGATAAGAAGGAAGAAATTTGTGAGACAAGATGGCAGCCAAAAGACACAGTTACCATAAAATCTGTATGGGGTCAACAACACTAAATATGATGTTGCAAAATCTAGAAGGAATTGTTCATCGTGTTTTTGTGACTGGTGAGTTTATTAAGTGGATTCCTTTTAACCCTTCATACAACAAAATAATAATTTCATTATATCATGCTGCAATGGTGAATAAGTAAAGCTTCAGATTCTAAACACAGAGCTTTTAAAATAATTTACTGGAGATACATACTTCACAATTTTAAATAATTAAAGATTTGTTCTGCAACTGTGATGAGGACAAAGATTTTTAATTGAAATATGATACAGCATATGCCCTTGATATGAGTCTATCATTGCTTAGAATAAGACATTGTAAGAACAAGTTCTGTGTCCCACTCATCTCCTGTCCCACTGCCTACAGGAGCTGTCCCAGAACTGTTCGAGATACGCAAGGGGAACTTCATCAGGGACTTTGTGGAACAGCTTTTTGGGCCTGTTCAGTAAAGGGATGTGTGTTTCTTCTGCAGTGCTGCCAGTCTTTGGCTCCTATAGCATCTAGCTGGGATGTAGAGACCTCAGCCCCCCAGGACAGGAGAAGGCTTTCGTGGCTATCCCATGCTCATTTGGATAACTGGGAATTAGTCACAAGGCATATATAAATCAATGTGTAGGATGACATATGAATTATCAATTGTGGAACCTTTTCCTACCCAGTGTATTTCTTTTGTATCTGAGGCAGAACACGACCACTCCCAGATTTCACCTCATGCATATTTCACTCCATTTTTTCTTCCTGCAGTATTTGTGCCATTTATCTTGTCCTATATTCACTCTCTTTTTTCCCCTACTTTTGGGAAAAGCATCTAATATCCCTGTAGCATTAGTTTTTCTTTGTTAATGTCAAAAAATGTTAATCCGTGAAGACTTGCTTCCTAGATAATGTTAATTCAGCTGCCAGTTTTATAATAGGATTATGCTTTCCAGGATTTAAAAATCCCACTTGTTAGCTACAAAACAGACTTCTACTAACAGCTATAAAATCTAATTTAATCCCTATTGGCATTAACTAAATAGCTGAGGTATAATTTCTGCCTAGCTGCACTTAACACCCTGCTATTGCCATAAATATATAAAATTCCCTTTGAAGTTATAAAAGAAACTGTTCAGTAGGATAAACAGGGTCTCGTGAGTCCAATCATATGCTATCTCCAAGGCATAACAAATGTTGTTTACATATTGTAAGGATTTTGTGGACAGTTTATTTAAATAGATTCACCCATGTTTACATGTATTAATTTGCCCTTTTCCTCAAGAAAATGCATACTAAATTATGATCTATAATTATTCTGTTTAAAAATAATTGGTTAACAAATGGAAGATTTGGTCTGTGTGGAATCAAAGCCCAAAATGTAACCAAATAACCTGACTAAGCTGGAAGAAAATAGCAATTTGTTCAACATATCCCCTTTTAATGCACAATTGTGTTGTGAAACCTTAGAAGATGAAGTTATCTCAAGTCTTGCATAGGAACAGCTATTTTGAGGCAATCTAGTAAGAGACTGTAACAAGTAAGGAGGAAAGAATGAGTGAACCATGGTTTGTAATCATCCTAAAATGAGCAGCCAGGATCTTTATAACCATTTGCTCCCAAATGGGGAACAACACAAGGATTTACAATCTTCTGGAGCTCAGTGATCAGAATAAAGAAAAATATTTAGAATTATTTTCTCCCAATTTTGAAATAACTGGCAAGTTCATTGTTCTGGAGAGGGTAGCCCTAACGCACTGCAGTGAAAAAAGGATAGTAAAGGAGCCATTACAGTGATCCACAGTAGGCAGCACTATGTTATGCAGGAGTTGAAATAGCAATCTCAGAGCAACCAAGCTGCCTTAAAGATAGAAATTGTAGTCAGAAAACACAAAGATTTCATTTATGCTTTCAAAAAGGTGCAAAGTGCCAATCAGACTCCACAGTCAGCTTATCACTTTCCTTATTGATAAACTAGAAGACAGATCATCTTGTGATATTATAGCCAAAAGGAGAGATGGACAATCTCAGCAGAGCAGCTGACATTAACATCCAAATCCACAGATTTGGCAGGCTGGATTTGCAGAAGCGTGCAGTTGTTTTTGGAGAGTTATACAATATAATTTGGTCAGTGCACTTAGATGTGCTAACAACTACACATGCTCCATGCAGACATAAAAATCACTGTCCAAACAACCACTTTCAAATGCAGATTTACCCTTACTGAAGAAAAAAATTTGGCAAGTTTTTCGCTCCTTTGCAAAAGAATTCCTCGGTTGGAAGCAGAAACTCCGGGCATAGCAATGAGTAACCTGAGGATGCATTAAGAGCTTTTGTGGCTCTAGAGCCTACTGCATACTACATAGCCAGGAAAGTTATGCAGGTTTAGATGGGAGTAAACAAGTGCATATAGTGCCTAATGTTCTGTGTCTGTTTATTATGTCTTTTACAACACAGACTATAAAAATCACAAGAGTTGCGTATTGTGTTCTATTCTGGTATATGATTGCATGATAAATTCATGGCTCTGGACGCTCTCCAGTACCAGTAAACCAGAGACTTTGGGCATCAGCTTGTTTCATGAAGTGTATTCTTTTGGTGTATAAAGCACAGTTTAATATACAGTCTTTCACAATTCAGAGAAGAAAATAATTCACAGAGTATGTAAAAGCCTTGGCTCTAGGCAATTGTAATCCATGTGTTTTGTCTTCTGTTGAACAGAGATAAATTGCTCCACTCCAAGTTAAAGGGATGTCATGGCATGTGTTTAGTCCATGGTGGAAAATAAAAGGCTGGTTTTAGATGGTTCTATGCTTCTTTTGCAACTAGCACAGTACACATGCCTTCAATTAAATATATGGTGGTACATAGGAGAAAGAAGCTCAGACTCCTAAAGGGCTTAATTCTGAATGACTCTAGACACAAATGTCCTTAATTCATTGTGAAATGGTATCTGAATAAGGACTGCAGAATCTGCAGCATTTTAGGTATTGTGGAAGGAAATTAGGCTTTTGCATATGTGCTGGTGGTTTAGTTCCCACCACTGAGTGCTACAATCCTTTTATCAGGTTTCCAGAAGAATACTAATAGATGAACCCAAAGGTACAGATGTTTTATATCATGTGTTCAGCTGACACCTGCCAAGGTTCTTAAGCCTAGACATGACCACACACATCCTCACCTCCATCTGCAACTTCCATGTATATGGCTATACTGTTACTCCACCTGACATCAAAAATTCTTTTACCCAGCATCTCACTAGATTTCCTTATTTTGCTACCTAATGACACTACTAAACCCCAGGTAAACAGGTCATGTTTAAACAGATTCATAAAATAAACCGCAGTTTTTACCCCTAGTCTTCTGAATATCTCTAAGGTTCTTCCTACTCCTCACCATCCTGGGACAGGTCCAGCTTTGATGGCATCAATACACTGGGAAAAGTACCATGCATTTCCACATTCCCTTCCCTACCTATCTTACCTAAATCAGACCAAAGTTCCACTAAACTACTACCTTGATGGTAACCATAGAGTTACCTTGTAGAAAAGTTTACCAAAGCCGGTAAGGGCTCTATTCTCTGTATGTCCTAGCCCTTTCTGATCCATGTCCCTGTTCATGAGGTCTGTGGGTTTCCTCATGCTTCACCTGCCTGTTTTCAAAGTGTGGCCCCTGCAATGAGGAACAATAAGCAGGGTGGACTACCTGATTACGAGCACAGTGGAATCTTAGGTTCAAGACTAGGTTTCAAGATTAATTGCAACAGAAACTTGGATATACAAACACATTCCTCTGTCTTCTCACTGCCAACAAAAAAATGGAAAGGAGGCCTGGAGCAAATGGTATTAAGTGCTGAGTACCTCTGTGACTGTGATCTGGGCAGTACCTTTACGTTTTCCTCACCACTAGGACCAATGCAGCCCTGACAACACAACTCAACACATGGCTTTGCATACAAACAAAAGTGCCCCAAATGGATCCCTCAGATTGTTTCTAAGCAAGATGTGTAGACTTAACTTTCCTTATTAGCTTGATTTTCTGTAGCACACTCGAAACTCAACATCTCCCTTCAAACTAAGCACTAGATGCTCATTGGCTGTGTAGCCAGGTCCTGCCTGATATGAGAACAGGTGAAATACTGAAAATTGGTCCAGAAATGTGTAGCAACACATTCTAGTTCTGCAATGAGCCTTCAGTATGCAGGTGTGGTGATGTGCCTGGGGACAATAGACTACACACAAAGAGCTGAAGTACTGGGAATTACAAGTCCATACAAACATTAACTGTATATTTTAAAATATTTTCCCAGGTCTATTAATGTATTCCTCTCTGAAATCCCTGTTAATACTGAACCAAGACATTTTCCCTAAGTTTCTAGACACCATTCTGTCAGCAGTAATAGTTATATCAGAACATGTCCAAGTCAAACTTAATTGGATATGTCTGAATCAGTGGAAAAGAAATAACTGGCAATTCAAAGGCTCTGCTCGAAGAGACACGGGCATTACTGAGCTCATTAAGAAGAAAATTGCTGAATATTGCGATCTCCTTATGAAACCTCAAATCTTTATGTAAGGAAGATGATTGGCTTGTAGAGTAAAACAAAAGGAACAAAAACTTTTATAGCCACAGTTAGTACTCAGGAGTGGCAGTTCTTCCAGGACCATGGTGGGATTAATGAGGAAATGAAAACACTTTACAACTTTCATAAAAATGTATATTCATCAGAACTCTTCAAGGATCAAAAAGGCCTTGCAGAGTTTCACTGTACAGTTCAGCTTCCCTGCAATAAGCCAGAGAGACTTTTGGACTCCCCAATTCCTACAGAAGAAATTTCCCATGCTACTCAGACTTTTAATAATGGCAAGCCACCAGGGAAAGCAGCATTCCCATTTTAATTTTGTGCATCTTTTGAAGAGAAGTCACCCTACTATGCGCCTGTGTACATTTAATCATTCTCTACACACTTTATCAGCAAGCCTTCTCCCTGTAGGAGGAATACAATTAGGTTCAGTACTAATTTATTATAAATAAAGCAAAGACCTGGTAAAATAACCTAGTTATCAATGTTTCATGCAACTGTGCCTATGAAGTACTAGCTAACATTCTCACTATGAGCCTGGAGAAATACCTGCGGCATTGATAAATCCTAACCAACATGGCTTTATTAAAAAAAAAAAAAGATTAGCATCATATAATACAGGAAAACTGTTGGTTTTAATTGAAGTAGCTGAAGATTTATGGAAACCAACTGCAGCTTTCTTCCACTGATACTGTAAAATCCTTCAATAAGATCAATAAGGAAATGCATTTCAACAAGGAAAGCCTTGAATTTTTTTTGCGTACCACACTGACCCATTTTATGTATTTACTTCCACCCCCAAATTTAGTTGAAGTGTTGTTTTATATGCAAGATCCTCTTCTCATCAGTGATAAGGAATAAAAAGGTCAGAAGGTCTCAGATTAGGAGAAAAATGGCAGGCAAGAATGCTCTCTCTCTGGCAGGCTGTTTGTTCTGACCCCAGGATCAGATTGCTAGAGAGATGGAAGAGGCATTCTCATGGGGAGAAATCTCCATGAAATCAGCATGTATGCGGATGATCTGCTCTTAACCGTAATGAACTCAGAGACATCTCTTACATATGCGTTATTCATAATGGAACACTTTGAAAAGTGGTCAGGTTTTAATCCTATTTTTAAAAACATGATTCAAAAGAATCAACCGAATTTTTTTCTCCATGGCACAGCACAGCAATGATCTTTTAAGTGGCTAAAAGATCTTAAGTAGGAACACATTTATGCTATGACTCTAAGGTGCCATGCTGCAGAAAAGCAAAATAGGTCCTTCCCTATCCATCCTTTTAACCCAACAAATTTCCCCTCATTTGCTGAGGGGAGTTGGGAGAACAGAAGAGGCTCAGGGTCCAATGTTTTCCCTCTGGAGGAAGGGACGTGGGGAAAGGACAGAGCTGAGGCTTTCCCTTCCCTGGCTTCTCTTGCTCAAGTGTTGGAGGCAACAGCAACTTTTTTTAAGAAGTGACAAAGCATTACAATCACAATTCACAGCAATAAGGGCTTAGAAATTTAAACCCCGAGCAGTCCTACAGCATTTTACAGTGCAGACCTGAATATCAATAATTTTTTATTGGATGAATGAGATCTATTTATTTCCAGAGGAACAACAATACCATTTCCTATTTTCAAGTGTTTTACGTTAGAGGACTGCACAGACATTTCTCAGCCATATGTACACTCCAAGGGATTGCTTTTACACCTCTGATACAAAAAACATGAGGAGAGGGAACATGGGGCTTTGTTTTGATTCTTAATTATAAGACTGGCATTCCCCATGGAAAGGAAAGGCCAAATCCTAGCTCTTTCAAAATTTCCCTGAGATAATTTTCAAAGGTCATCTTTGGCAGAAGGGACTGTACCCTGCCTGGCCTGATGGCACACTATGGAGAGGCACCATATATCCCAGTTCTTCAGAACCATCCTACTGACATCAAGGAAGATAAAAGCACTAAATGCATTGGTTTGGAGACATTAAAATTCTCCAAAACTCTTGTCAAGGACTCAGAGAGAGGTATAAACACTACAGTAGAAATTCCAACTCTTCTCTTGCTAGGCTGACCTCACAACTCCTGCATGCTCTAAAGAATATCGACACTAAGACAGGATCCTGCTGGAAAAAATGCTGTTCTAGAAAAATCTCTTGTAAGGGTGGTAACCTTACATAACCCATGGGAACTAACTACAAAATCTCATCTCACTATGCCCTTGGAAAATGAAAGCACTGGCATGGAAATCTTCCTTACTCCAATGGGAGGAGTAGACGTTTCCACCTGCCAATAGGTTCCCCGGACATACAAGCACAGTGAAAAATGCAGGTCTAGAGAGAAAGTTATACCTGGGACTGCTGGCTTGGCTGAGACCCCTTGAGACAGCTCAGCTCCTACACAGAGATCTCCCAATTTCATAACATGCAATTCAGCTTACTGACTTATATGAATTGAACAAGCACATCAATGCAGCCATCTTTTTTATCTTCTTATGTTTTACAATCAAAATGAAGGAACATTCAGACTTTATCCTGTGAAGAGCTGAAATAGTTATAGGCGATTTTTGTACCACTTCACAAAAAACCTCTAGAGTGTGATGCATTTGCAACACATCAACACTGCAAGCTGTATTATTTCTTATTTTATAGTTTTAGAGTTTCTATTTGAACCATTCACTTTAAAATATCACCAAGCCACTCATTCTAAGTAATTTCTTTAAAATGTGTAACAACACTAGAGAAACTTTACATGTACACCAGTGGTGAAGAACTCCTATTTTTATCTGTGAATTGTAGCTCAGGGAAAGCAATTTCCCTTTAGTGGTGTTCATTTCTCCACCCAACCAAAACCTACATTTCTGTTGTAGAAATTCACAGTGTCTTAGAGAGTCAGAAACCTGGAGAGCCTATAGTCTACACCATATGATACTAAGCATTCGAACCTCTAAAATCAGCATGTGGAGCCCCAACCGGGATTTGAGATCAGCCTGACTAGTAGGATATGTTCAGCAAGACTAAAGTCAACTTTGTAAAAGAAATTTTCAGCAACACTATAGGATAACTTTCTATCATCTTCTCTATTCTGACTTCTTGAAGACCTCCTACAGCTCTGTGCAGTCCGAAATGGGTTGCAAAAGCCCCATGTGCTACTCATACCAGGATCAACTCTAACCTTACTTTCAGGCTTAGTACTCAACTGCAACTAAATGCAGTTTTGCAAATGTTATCAGTTTAAGTTACAGGAAGTTCATCTTCCTTGTTTCCCTTTATATGAGCAACCAAAGGGAGCTGCTGACATTCCAGGTTATTGATGTCTCCAAATCTAACTTAATACAAAACACACAGCATCTTGTTAAAATAGACCTGTGAACATGTGGTTCAAACTTGCTGCTTGGACCTGATGGAAGTGAAGATCTTCTGTAGATAGATAAGTTTGGCCCAAGGTGCTGTGAACCTTCAGCCAGGTCCTGATTTTCTCAAAACCCAACATTTCTGCAGAGGTTTGAAGAAAGGCTATAAGTAGCATTTTATGTAATATAAAACACAGCAATAAATAGTTCAATTCATCAGTCTTATTTAAGAATAATGAATAATTAAACAGACTCAGTGTTGCTGTGTTTCCCAGTGGTTTTTTTCCCCCTTAGTTTGAAATGACCCATTTGCCATAGGCCATTGAATATTGTACTTCAGTGTACGTTCTTGACATATCTTTCACACACAGTCTCCAAACACCTCAGAAACATTAATAAATTAAACTGCAAGAGCAATAATAATTTCATCCTCACATTCATAGAACCTAAGTCTCAAAATCTTCCTGAGTATCTGTGGCAGATCTAAAATTGAAATTCAGACTTCCGATCACTTTGAATTAGGCTTTGCTACTAGATCATGCAATCACACAGTCTAATTCAGTTTGGAAGAGATCTCAGGAGACCACCTCTTCCAGCCACCTTCTCAAAGCAGTGCTAACTACTGCTCTACATCAAGTTTATCACAGCTTCATTCAGCCAAGGTTTGAATATCCCCATGGAGGGAGGACACACCACCTCTCTGGACAATGTCTTCCACTCTTTGACCACCTACCTGGGGTAGACATTTTCCCCTTGTTTCCAGTCAGCATCTCCCCTCATGTGGCCATTGTGTTTGCCCCATTTCTGAGCTTCTCTGAGAAAAGTTTCACTCTGCCACCTATCCAGCTCCCCTCAGGCAGCAAAGTTTCCATCAAGACCCAACTCATCTCGTCTCCAGAATGAACAAATGCAGCTCCTCAGCCTCTCCTGCTGTACCATGGCCACCCTGGTGGCCCTTCCTGGGCTCCTTCCCATTAGTCAGTCTCTTCTTTGTCCTGGGATCCACAGCTGGGCACAGGCACCCCACAAGGAGACCCTCAAAACCAAGTGGAGGGAACAGGCCCCTTCCCCAGACCTGCTGGCTGCACCTGTGCCAGCACAGCCCTGGAGGTGGTTGGCCACCTTTGCTGCTAGGGCACACTGCTGACCCTGTTCAGCTTGTTGTACAACAGCAGGGCCTTTTTGGAAGAGACACCTTTCTCCAGGCATCATGAACATCCTCCAGCCACCTTGACCTTTCAGTGATGAAAGACAGCAGCTTCATTATAACACTAGTCAGCTCCCTCAGAGGCCTCCAATGTGTCCCATAGATCAGCTAATTTAGTTAGACCTGCTATCTGCCTCCCCCAAGTTTAGCTTCTAGTAGGCCTGAGAGCAGACAAAAAAAAAAAAAGCAAAAAGCTTGAGGCTTCATGGAGCCTTTTACAGGTTTTCCTTCTCATTTTTACTGCTGATGCACTTATAGCCATTCTGGTTGTCCTGCTCATCCCTCACCAGTTTTGACTCCAGCCAAGCTTTGACATTCCTCATTCTGCCCCTACATACCCAGACCACACTTCTGTGTTGCTCCTTAGTAGCCTGTCCCCACTTCTATCTCCTGTATGCTTTCTTTTGGCATTTAAGCACAGTCAAGGTCTCATCTGTCATCTCAAGTTTCTATTACCGATTTTTTCCCTAATTTCTTTGAAATCTTCTACCCACTGGCATAACTTCCCTTCATTTCAACAGAGCTAGAATTTTACCACCCTTTAGAAATCACTACTGTCAACTTCATCATCTTGATCATAAAATTTTGTTTTGCTGTCATCCTCTATTACAAATAGATGTTTCTGCAATAAATTATTTGCTTGGTATAATGAAGTTTCACTTAAAAATACTACAGTTTAATACATGATTGCATCTTGTGTCGTCTTACAGCAGCAGCCTCCCAAATATGATGAAACAATACTAATTCACTGTGACAGCAAATATAATCTTAGTCTTTCAACACAGAATTTTAGCAACTGCAAAATGTTTTCCAGTCATCTTCAGCAGTACACAGGAACATCCAATGTTATTTTCACTTCTCAGAACGAAAACAGGTATATGCAAACATTTTCTTTTTCAACACACCTATAAAGAACTGAAGGTTGAAGAGAGCAATAGCCAAGAGAGTCCTTCTGGAAAGCATTAACTCACAAAAAAAATGAAAAGAATAAAATTTTGTCCACATTTTTGAGATGACATAAGAAAATTTTCAAGCCTATTTTCCAAAATTCCTGGACAAGACATTCATACTCAAACTTTACACACTGTTTGCTCTTTGAAACCCTGAAACACAGTTAAGAAACCCGACAAATATGAAAATGATGTGACAGCAAACTTACATTCCTGTTCAGAGATAGCTTTCATTAGGAAACATTTACATCAATTTCTTGTATACATTCTTTAAGACGGCTGACTTGGCAGTTGCATTTAAAGTTGGACTCAATGATCTTAGAGGTCTTTTCCAACCTAAATGATTCTATGATTCTAAGATGCAAAAATTTTAAAAATGGTTGTTTTCATATATTAAGAAAATTTGCTTGCAAGCAAAATGAAATGCATGCTAGATCTTTCTCCCTTCTTTCACGGTTCAATGTTAACCAAAACTTGGCGCAGGTACTTAACACATCTACCTCTTCCACTCCATCCCTGCTCCAAACACTGGTGCGCTCAGGTTCTAACTTTTTCTTTCTGAGAAACATTCTAACAGCATTTTTTCCAAAAATCTCAGGAAGAAATTTTTCCAAGCACCCCAAGGCTCAGACCCAGGCCCACACTGTTTAGCTCACAATCTGAAGATACTTTGATTTCAGTAACAAACTGCCCACCTGGTGATTCTGAACACATTCTTCCTTTCCTGCATCTTTTCCTACAGACTGTTTCTTCCTCTTCCCTAAGAAATATGCTGCAATAATAACAGTATCTCTCACTCTTCTGTGGTGAGAGCTTACACCCAGTTCTGTATTCTTTCAAAACTCCCTCCTCACTTACTCACACAGGATCTCTTTGAGTTCTGGGTTACCAGACTTTCCCAACACCTTCACAAAGTCTATCACTGTGGCATTACTTTGCATATCTTAAGATTTATCTTTGTCTCTCTGGCTGTCACTTCCCCAAGGCAAAAGCAATGCTTTTCCACAGGTTCTCTTTAGTGCTGATTATATCACACAGATAATTTTTAATTACCTTTCTGTTCAGAGCCACACCATCTTCACAGTCCAGCACCGCACAATCTACGTTCAGTGATGAGATTTTTCGTATCTTCTTTTCATCATCTGCAGGTACATACAGCACAGCTCGTCTGGGAACATACTTGTGAGATGATGCAAAGCGATAACTAAGCTTGGGAACACCAGCTGGCAGAGAGGAATCTACCCTGTAAAGGATATGGTTGAAATTAGACTCTTGGCTACAGTGCTGTAAATAATACTTGACTATATTTTAAAAGTCAAACATTCCTACCTAGATAGTGGTTGGGTTTGGGTTATTTATTTATTTTTCCCTTAGGAATAGTCAAGGTAGGGAGATATGAGTATTACAGTTAATTACAATATTAAACTCCAAAACTGCTATGTCCAATAAAAGTTGCAAACTTAAACAGTCAAAACTGAAGACCAGCCAAGGCTGAGGTTATCCATGCAGCCTTAATAATGCTGCTTGTTCTGGGTGCTATGGCAAATATGAAATACAGAAGGGAGGAGGTCTGTTTTTCCCCTGTCGCAGGACTCCACCATAGGATGTCAGCTGTGCTGGGAATGGATCTGGACTGCTTTAGGGAGGAGGTTGCTATCTGCCACCTTTCCTCCAGGAGCTGGATACCATGCTGTGAGTGAAGCAGGGGTGCTGGTTAAAACAAACATGGGGTCGTGAAGTTGATTTTGCAACCTTGGCGTTATATCAACAAACATATTTGCATGCAAATTTTAAATAAGCAAAATGGATGGAGGGGGAAATAAGGAAAACAGGAATGAAATAAGGAAAACAGGAACTCTCTATAGTATGTGAAACCTAGATAATCCTAACATGTCCTCTCAGAAGCCTTCAGACCTTCAGAGCTTCAGGTCCACAGCACAGACTTCCATTAACAGAGCTTATAAACCAACCAGCATCATCAGTAGGTTGTTGGCTGTGGTGCCTTTTAAAATTTATAAATGCTTTTGTACACCACACTCCAGTGCAGGTGTGAGCCTCTGGTGCCACATGGCTTGAGTGGGTGACATCCACATGACCCGTAGGCGTCAGGTTTATGGCTGTCTCCACCCCGTGCTGATATTCCTGGTGAGGACCCAGCTAACCCACCCCAGGCGCAGCTGGGATAGTGCACTGGGAGGCAGTGGGACTGCTGGAGGAGGCTGCTCTTGAGTGCAGTGGGGAGCTTGCTTTGCTCCATAATTACAAGCACAGAGAAATAAATTGCAGAGGGTGCCACTGCATTTCATGGCCTTCCAAAAAAAACCAACCCTTGCCTGATCCTGCTCCTCCCTATTTCACACTGTACCACCCAGGCCTATTCTGCTACATCAAAAATGAGGACAAAATAATACAATTTGCCTTCATACTCAGCACAAGGCACTTATGCCACAAAATAATCCTGCCATATAACACCATTATGCATTATCATGTATATTATTCAGCACTTTGAATAATGCAAAGCTTTTCTAGCACCATGCTGAACATGTCATTATCGCATCATGTCAGGGACCCATGCATTTTCCTATGCCCCTCTTAATAATGCTTTCCAAGTTGCTACATTTGGATGACACATGGCTACACACGCATGTGGGTTTTCTTCAAAGTGAACATGACTAACACTCTCAAACACTTGGAAATGAGTTCAGTCAATCTAAATCAGAGCCAACATGGTGTGTTGCTGACAGACTGCTAGAACACTTGCCCTTCTAAGTTGAATCCATTGAAGAACCCCCTCTTCCCCTAGAGTTTGCACCCTAAAAGCTGAATATATGTCTTGGGTTAAAAATATGAAGAATGCTTTTATTACATTTTACCTCAGTAAACTAAATTGAAAAGGAAAACTATTCCACCATCTCCTCTGCTGCATCTCTGCATGTCCTGGGTGGACTCACTTTATGAGCCCACAAAAACCCACTGCCAGACTCTTCTTTGTAACATGCCTGGTAATGCTTAATTCAGCCTAAGAAATGGGACAGCTTGGCTGTTAAATAGAAATTATTCTATTACAAGTGCCAGTGTTACCTTTGTCAATAAGTCTTCTTCATCTCTAAGTGCAACAACTTCAAGACAGGTGGTGGAATTCCCAACACCTAGAAACATGTAACTGAGATCCACTGAGTCTTTCCCAAGTACTCTCTTTGCCCCTTCCCAAAAACCACTTCACATCTCTGCTTCAGTTTGAAGTGGGGTGTGACATGGGAATGATAACAAAACTTGTGGCAACTCAAGTGGCTGCTAGTTAAATCCACTTAATCTAATTTTCTTGCAGTAGTACACTTTGGGAAAGCAAGAAGGAGATGGAATAGTGGTTTGTCTCAAATGGAAGGAAAAGGGTCTTTTTTCGGTGTGACACGGAGGTCAGTAAAGAAGTCTGCAGTCCTTGGTAAACATATATGAGGGGACAAAAGTGATTAGTTTCTATTCTCTTTCTCTGATGGCTTCAACCCTGTGGCTCCCAAAGGCACAAAGAAGTCAAAGAGCTCAGCCCATTAATAGTTAACTCCAGCCTAAAGCCAAGCAGCCCCTGAAGCACCCTTAATGACTGCCTCTCACCAGCCCTCCAAACCGCCAGAAACCTGATAGACGTGGCTAACACCATAATCTCAGAGCATGCTGTGATGAGATGTATCTCCTGTCACACATGTATCCCAGCTTTTTCTTCTGGGCTGTCATCAAACCAAGGGCTGTTTGACCAGCCTGTTTCTGTCTCACTGCTGCGAGCCCCACGCAGTCAGCCCTGCCCTGCATACCACGCACAACGGCGTAGCGTATTGTGTAGGCAAAAGCATCATTACCTGCAGACCAGATTTAGTCAGGTGTCACCACTGAGGTCTATGAACTTGTGTTTAGACGGAGGAGCACTAGACCACCTGACTCCAAAGAAGTGGTAGATTTAATCCATTAAAACACCATCACTTAATAGGCTTAATGTTAGAAATAATATTTCTTAGAAATAGTTAGAAAATTAGTTATTTTTACTAATTTATTAGTATTATTATTAGTTAGAATAGTTAGTTCCCTTGCCCAGGGAAGCGGTGGCTGCCCCAACCCTGGCAGTGCTCAAAGTCAAGCTGGTAACACTGGCAGTGTTCAAGACCAGGTTGGATGAGCCTTGAGCAACCAGGTCTAGTGAGGATGTGTCCCTGCCCAGGGCAGGCAGGGTGGGACTAGATGATCTGTAAGGTCCATTCCAACCCCTAAATTTTATGATTCTATGATTCTATGATTCTATGACTACTGCCCAGTGACTATTGGTATCTCCTCCACAGCTAACCAACTTTGGGCCCAAACCACAGGTTTCTCAGGACACAAATTATTGTCAAATATATTCCATTGATGTGTCATATTACTAGTCTCATGGGACATTTTAGCAAGTAGAAGAAGCAGTAATTTTTTCAAGATGCCAGGGCAAAAAGTGTACAGGAGGAACTGGTGTCAGTGGACCAACAGAGAATTCTTCAAAACGAAGAGCTCTAGAAATGTTTGTTTGAAATAAGAGTTTTCACCAAATATGCTTAGGTATTACAGCAGTAAATGTTTATACATGCTATTATTTTGACATATATTCTTAAATCATCACTGTGCATTTTCCTTGCATAGCCATATTTTATGTCCTACAATGAAATCAAAACTCAAGGAAGACATGGAATTATTAAGAAACCCATTTGCCTACCAATGTTTTTAAAACAGTGGCAAGGCCCAGGTGCTCTACATATGAGCAGTTAGCTCTGGTAGGAAACACTATCCTGATTATCTTGACTTCTGTTATTTTGATAGGATAAAAAAATCCCCAGCAGTTACTTTTTTAGGACAAAACAACCCACACAGCACTGCAATCTCGAATATACTGTTAACCCCATGCCATAAAGAGGAAGAAAATCCTGCATATGTTTCCTGACTCCAAGCATTTTAATGATTCAAACTAAGATTGACTATGCTTTAAACTAAACACATGGACAAAAGCCAAGTGAATTTGCTAAGACAATGTTTCTTCCTTTAAGCACTGTAAGTTAAAACAAGGGCCAGGCTATTGGGTAATGCTCATTAAATTGTTTTACAGCAGCATATTTTCATTCATAGCATCTAGAAGCATGCTGAGTGCTCTTGGGTCTTGGAAATAAAACTGAATTTCTTCAGCAAACATAACACTCTACTAAAGTCTTCATCAAATATGTAAAAGTAGCTGGCAAGTTAAAGTTACTCATGGTCCTCTGAGAACCATTTCACCCAGGAGTGAATAGTTCATTCTCAGGCAGAAGAAAAGAAAACCTTTTTGATTACTAAGAGACATTGAGTTTGCAATGGCAGCCATACAGTGTGACTGCAACCAGAGAAATTACCCCAAATTATGCAAATTTCCCTGCTGTAAACTGCATTTTCACATTCCAGCATTGCTCATACTCACACTAATACTGAACTGCACACACCTGTGCAGTCTCATCCCAGCCAACAACATATAGCCCACAAAGTAAAGTACTCCCAGAAGTGATTTTCAGCACTTTAACCTGTGCCTCTGTTCTTTGTTTATTTGCTAAATCAGATCACCCCTAGAAGAGATGGTGCATCCTGTTCTGCCTAACATAGAAAAATATCCATTGCTCAGTATGCCGAATCTTTCCTTCTACAATATTTGGCACAATGTTGGCGAAGTGTTTCCAAACAGCATTATTAAGCATTTGACTAAAACTATTTAAATATCTGGATAATTTCCCCAGTATGTATTTCTGACCTCTATGCACATAACTGTATACCAGACACAATCCCAGATATCTGTGGTGTTGTAAGGACAGAAATGATCCAAGACCCACAACACCCCCTGAACAAGACCCAGCCAACACAGCAAAATCCCCTGCAATTTACTTCTCTGATATCTGCAAAAACCCTCCCCACTCCAGAGTAAATATAATGATTTTCCTATGTCAAATTTACTAGGGCACACAACCGCACACAAATAATCCGCCAAAGACAAAGGAAACTTCTGTGGAATTACAAAGCTCTGCAATTTGCATAGTAATTCTTTCTAATTAAGAAAAGAAGATACAAGTTGTTTGTTATAAACATCAGCAGGCCCTGTGCAAATAGGAAGGGCTCGCAGCCGGGTGAGTATTTGTCGAATCAAAGCGACTCGCTGGAGAGTTTTATTAGTACAGCTGCGGCGCATGCATTTTATCACACATGCTAATAATCCTGGTTATGGCACTAACATTTTAATCATTTGTTCTCTGGGCTTGTTTCTCAAACAATTAGCACTAATGAATGGCCAAAATACCTCGGAT